>NC_060172.1:2004616-2029839 GCF_021292245.1 Micropterus dolomieu | reverse complement strand
GGGGGGGGGGGGGGGGGGGGGGGGGGGGGGGCAGCCTTCTACTCCTGTGTTTTCCATTCATCTCCTCAGTGACTCGTACACAACCTCCTTTCACCTCGACCCGGTCGGACCCTCCATGTTTCCTTCCTCTCTACAGGATTTACTCGCGTCTCCTAAATGAAGTCCACATGGTTTGTTTGTAAGCAGACCCTCGCGCTCTCTGTGTGGAGGAGGTCCTCTCAAACACTGCCCTCTTTTCATTGTGGACTCTCTGTGGCCTCCATTAGCGGTGGAAGTCGTTGTCAGCTCTGATTGGTGGAACAGATCAGATTACAGAACGCTCAGGTCGATACATATCAGAAGAGAGACCTTTATCAATAACATACTTTAAATAATCCTCATCTAACAAAAGAAATATCAAGAATTTACTTTGTTCAAAAAATGGCAAACTTATTGACAATACAATCTCACCTCAAGGTCCAATAAACTGCTGCACTGGAGCTGACAAAACGATTTTACTTTAAGGTTAATTTAGTAGCAGTTCTGGATTTTGTTTTAAATCCAATTGGGTTAAATTATGTTGAAAGACTTATAGAGCTCTGGAAGTTATCAACAATATTTCCTTCTTTTGCTTCTCCCGCTTCGATTTTATGTCAAATCTGTGATCTAAGTTGTGTTTGGGGGAAATGTGAGAAGCCCAAATTCACTTTTTGTAAATTATATTAGATGGTGTGGCTGTTTACACACCAATCAGCCGTAACATTATGACCACCTGCCTAATATTCTGTAGATCCCCCTTTTACTACCAAAACAGCCCAGACCCACTGAGGCATGGACTCTACTAGATCTCTGAAGGTATTTTTCTGGCACCAAGGTCAGGTAAGTTGCAAGGTGGGGCCTCCACAGCTAGAATGGGTGCATGGGGGTGGATGATCCAGGGCCCCGGCTAGTAGGAGGCCCCATATCGGGCCATTAAGTGTAGCTCAGTTGAGTGTTATTTCAAACAAATGGCGAACTTATTAGCACATTTTAAAAAAACTCCCTTCATCCTCATGCATCATGGGAATTGTGAGGAATGGACTACTACATTTCACCCCGGACTCACACAGGCTGCGTGTGCGCGGCGTTTTAGTCCACTGGAAGCCTCCGAGAAGCATTTCAGCAGTGGAGCGTGCAGCCTGCACAACGTTAATGACTTGTTTTTATTGTCCTTTTTCTGCTTCTACTACATTCTTCACAGCTCTCTGTGGCTCGCTTTCGTTCCTCGACTTTACGGGTGCATCTAGCTACTACCACGCGGAGCATTTCAGAATAAGAGCGTTTTGCCTGCCGGATTTTGCCGAGACATTTAGATTTTGTTGATTTGGTGATGAGTGCTGTCTTTTTGTGCTTCTACTTTTTTGTCTGATTTAACTGTTTATTGTTGATAAAGGATCGGAGGTCTGTTCCGGGTATTTTATTTTGAAAATTGACCGGATTTTGTGCTGTTTCTGTGTCTGACTTCCTGACTGCAGGTGGGCTCTGTGATGAAGCTCCGCCCCCACGGTGCTGAGAGTCTACATCTGGGGAATCTGGAGGCCAAGTCGTTTTGTCACCTTGAACTTGTTGTTGCGTTCCTCAAACCGTTCCTGAACCATTTTTGTTTTGTGTCAGGCCGCATTATCCTGCTGAAAGAGGTTACCGCCATCAAGGAATACCGTTTCCATGAAAGGATGTAGATGGTCTGCAACAAAGCTTAGATAGTTGGTACGTGTCAAAGTAACATCCACATGAAGGGCACGACCCAGGGTCTGCCTCCGCCGGCTTTCCTTCTTCCCATAATGCATCCTGTTGTTCTCCAGGCCACTTTTAAGAAATAAACTATATCAACGTCTCTCGGCCATTTCAGACTTCACTTTCATTCAGCGTACGAGTATTTTTTCATCATCTGTGATGCTTTAAAACATCCGTCGATCCTTCTTCCTGTGATTTCTATCAGGACAGAACGTCTCTCAGTTAGAGTATTTTTTCATCATCTGTGATGCTTTAAAACATCCGGCGATCCTTCTTCCTGTGATTTCTATCAGGACAGAACGTCTCTCTGCCTTTTCTGCTTTGATGAGGGTGAAAACGAGCTGCAGCTGCGTGAGAGGGTTTCAGGACGGCCAACATGTTGAGTGTTTCAGAGACCTCCCTCACACAGAGAGCTGCTAACAGCCAAGTGACATTTGGAAGTGAGTGGAAAAGACGGGGGATGCTGGAAAAGAGGGAAAGCGTGACACTGGTTTGATCCCTGTTTGTCAGAGATAAAGGACCCGATGCTGCTGAGAAGTTTTCTCTCACAGTTTCATTCACACTGCTGCCTTTGTTCCAGTCAGACTTTACTGTGCTGCTAAAGTTCAGAGGAATGTTGTGTTTGACAAGTGTCGAGGTTTTAAAAGAGCTGGACAGAGCAAACAACACACGGGGGGTTCATCTGTTCTTTAGAGATGTTACACAAACATCTTAGAAACTTTTCTTTAATGGAAAGTTCTTTGTTTCTTTCTTCATTAGTCTCTCTCATTAGAATGACGGGGGGGTATTTCTAGCAGGTTTTTAATTCTACCTTATTCTTCACCTTGTCGTAAGTAGAAGTTTTTGGCAGCGTCCAGTGTAGTAATAGATCTGACGGACCGACAGAGGCCAGTTTGATGACAGAGAATAAAGTACCGAGGTGGTTTTCTTGCCGGATTCGGTTCTGGACACCCCGGGGCTGAGTCAGCTAATAGGCCCGCTAGCTGCACGGCTAACCGAGCTAACTAACTATAGATACAGACAGATACAGTTAGCAGCAGTTAGCGTTTTAGAAAAAATCTGTCTGTCCAACCCGTTCTCATCTCAGGCATCATGAATACACGCTTTGACAAAACCGTGGCTATTGTACGCAAAACGTCGATTTTGCGTGTGCATGATACGCTGCAGTTTGCTACAGCGTTGCAACACAAAGGAGGTCGACATGCATGTGTTTACCTACTGAGGTTTAGGCACAAACCTTTTGCCTCCAGGGACTTTCAGCGCCTTAAACACAAACTTTGCTAGCTAGCTAGTTTGAACCTACACATGAACCTGGGGCGTCTCCTATACACGTAGAATTGATGCTTGTCAAGCGTGTATATTAGGGTGACCAGATGTCCCCCATTACGTCTGGAGCTGTCCCCGGAAATGTCCCCGTTTTTAACTGCGTGTTAATCATAGACTGTATGTTAAAGCTGTATCGTCCAGTCTTTTTAAAACTACAGCTGCTTTTATCTGGATCAAACAGACATAACGTGCGAATAAACATCACTTTACGTCCGTGGTAACAGCAAAGGTTTGTTTTTGTGATACGTTTCTTTTAATGGAATAATCACATTGTGGCCAAATAAGTGTTTATAGAGTATTCAGGCGTGACGTTTACGTGATTAAAGGCAATAAGAGAAGCCTGTTGTTGCAGATGGATTGTGTGTTTGGCAAGCATGTGTCTAATATCTTTGTTTATATTTGGAAAACAGACTGTAGCCTTTAATTAACACGACTTACTGCTGAGTTATATATAAAATAAAGACACAATCTCTTTTGCAGTATATCCTTATGATTCTACATTAATTAACTTGCTGTGTACCAACCAACGCAGTCCTTTTTACCTGTTGAAATACCTTTAAATGGCCACTACAACCCATAAAATGTAGTATTCCACTTCCAGAAAGTGATTGCAGCCTCTACTTATTAACAGAAAGGTAGATTCTAGCTCAAAATGACTTGATTTCATTCTGAAGAGGTGTATTTATCAGATTATAAAACCAAAACTGTCCCTATTTTTATTACATATATATTAACATTATATTTTTTAATCACATATGTGCGTACATAGGACGCCTAAAGATGAATACGATGCCGCTCCATCATTCCCTGCTGGGTCTTCCTGCCTAGCGATCGTTAAAATTTTGATGGTATTACTACTCTTACTGATACTACTTATTGATCCGGTATTTTTTTGGTTATTTTTAGAAGAAAAAGTTGCAAAATCTTTAAATGGGTGAATTTATGAACCACCCATAGCTAAACAATCAGCTGGCTAATGCTTACTTTTAATTAGTAACCTCCTTTTGCAGAGGCTGAATCCCCAACTCTACATTCACCGACGCACGGACTTTGTCAGTCCGTGAGGGGTCTCGCCGTCAAATCGTCAAGTGCAAGAGGGCTCTCTGCTGTCCTTCAGTAAGTCTGCATCTCCGCAGACGTTGTGAAGTTAAACATGGGGTGATAGGGGGAAGCCATCGTTTAAAAAACACGTTTACATGTAAGTTTATGATTCTGTTTTGATAAAAAAAATATTAAATTCATTATTTGAAAATCTCACAGCTAATTTTGAAATAATCAATTTACTTGGCAGGAGCCTGGAATATGATCAAATTGTCCGTGACGGAAGTAAAAAAAGGTAAAATAAAAAGTCCCAAAACCACAATTTGGCTTAGTCCAGTTAATAGGACTAAGGTTGCAAAGTGGCGCTGCCACCATTAAACTATTTCAGGCCCTTACAGCCTCTCACACTTAAAGACTGACCAGGTGACGTCAGATAAGATTGGGAGGGTTCAGGGCTGCAACTAACGATCATTTTCATTATTGATTAATCGATTAGTTGTTTTGGTCTCTGAAATGTCAGAAAATGGTGCAAAATGTCGATCATCACCAACATGCCGTCCCCAAGTGTCTTCTGTCGTCCACGACCGAAACAGATTCAGTTTACTGTCACGGAGGGAAACCAGAAAATATTCAATTTCAGAAGCTGAAATCAGAAATCCTGGAGTGACCGATCAATCAAAATGAAACCAGAAATACGACATAACACAACCCACAATGAGTTGAAACCATTTCAGGTTAAAAGTGTCGCAGCTTTTCCTCTTTTTATCAGCAAGGGCCATAAATTGATGAAACTCAAAACAAAAAGCTTTTTTAGTTTGAAATGTGCTGTCACTTTGGTGAATTATTGTCTCAGGCTGAGGCTGGTTATCGTTTTAATATGTTTTAAACTGCTTTCTGATCACAGAAGAAGTAAAGAAAATACATTTAATGCCAACTTTCAGGCCTATCTCAGAGTAAAACTGGTTTAACTCTGAGAGATCTTTGTGAAAGCAGCCTCTGATCTCTGAAGCTAGCGGCCAATGGAAAAGACAATTTCTCCAGCAGGACCAATAAAATCTCCCACAGCGTTTTTCATCTCTGAGCGGCAGCTGAGAACACTCGTTCTGTAAACAGAGCCACTCCATCAGATGTATTACTGCTCGATATATATATATATTAGGTCATCTGGCTCAGCGGACGAGTCCCGTTTAGCAGCTGATAAAAGCATTTGGGATGAATGCTGGAGCCCCGGGGCGGCTTGGAGGAGTCCCTCACCTCATCTGGGTTCAGTCATTGAACGCTCTCCACGGAGCCGTTTGAGACGGCCGGTTGGACGGCTGCAGGGGAAAAGTGTAGGCAGACTGAGACACGCGCAGATGAGCAGGATCAAAGGTGCTGCTGGCCGGCGTTTCACACTGGAAAAACCATCGCAGGCTGCGCGAGGCCAGAGAAGAAGAAAAGACGGGGAGGTGGAGGGCTGGAAGAGGGGTGTATTAATGGTCCACTTTATTGCTTTGTACTGTTAAAATTAAGAGCTCAGATTTCATGACAGCACTTCAACCGAACACGCTCGACTTCTTCTTCCAGCCCTGGTTTCAGTTTCAGTCGGCAGCGACCCGAGAAAAGAGGGTCAACCCTACTGAAGCTGGAGGACGAGGAGATGACAGCTTTCATTCTGGAAGACTCTTTACTGTGTAGCAGGGGCTCCCAACCTGAATAATACTTTTACTCAAGTACTTACTAATGTAACACTAAAGTGCAATACTCTCTGTTTCAATACTCGGGTTATTCTGTCCCAGTACGTGTTTTTTAACCCATTCCACCTCAACACTACCGGCATTACACTGTTTATTCATTCCTGCTATTTATTGTTACACTTCTGTTAATACTGAATAATACTGTACATATCCAACATTTGTGTTTTACTACGGGCTTTTTTACCTACTTTATTATTTTTGTTTCTTTTATGGACTCAAATAAGTATTCCTGATTGTGATTAAGTACTATTCTAAAGTACTTGTACTAAAAATAAATAAAATATTGCACATATTGAACATTTGTCTGACTTCCTACTTTACAGCGGTGGTTCTCAAACATAATCTTGTTATCTAAAATATTAACTTGTATGAACATGATTTATTTAGTGAAATTTAAAAAACAGGCGTTGGCTGGACAGGACGTTTTACTGCGCTCCTTTTTTATTGGTTGCTCCCCCAGTATTGTTAATGACTTACATGAATTCAATCTGTTTACATGCAGTGGGTTCTAAAGCCAAGCTTACACTACACCATTCTTACCGACCGTCCGACTGTAATTGGGTGCAAATCAGCGAGCGATCTGCTCTTTGTAAAATATAAACTATATTAAAATAAACGTCTCACTTCTCGCGTGTTTTCTTGACAAAATGTGGGCTGCATGCGACTGCAGGGGCAGGTGTAAAACCGACGCCGTCAAGTCGGAAACATTCTCCTTGCATGAGCTTACTGTGGGTGCAGATCAATGACTGATCTTGCGGCATTTGCAAACAAAAACGACAAAAGTCGGTTCCAACTTTGTGCAGCCGGAGAAAAGCAACTGCGACCGCCAGATTCGGCGCCTGCAGCCGCCTCGCTCCGGCAAGGTTTTAATGTCATGTGACATGGTGACGTTTTGCAGCACCGGCGAAAGTCTGACACAATTCCTAACCAGCATGCCTTGTTTTAAGTCCAGCACGCACCTATTAACACGCTGACCTGATGATGGCGCTAGAGGGGACCATGAAGGTCTGAACCACGTTTCATCACAGTCCATCCAACAGCCGCTGAGATGTTTCACTCAAAACCAGAATTGTTAACCTCATGGTGGCGCCAGAGGAAAAGTCAGAAGATCACATAAGCCCGTAGGATTCATCCTCTGGGGAACATGAACATTTATGGCAATCCATCCAACAGTTGGTGATCCTATCCTGCACCATTCTCTGTAGAGAAAGTGTTTGGGTATGAAGAAGTAACTTAATGTGAGTCTGACTTTACGTCATACAGCTGTAGTTGTGCTGTGACCTTTTCCCCCTGTGAGTGACGTTGGTGTTGGCTTTGCCCTCTTCCCCGTCTGACGGTCAACTTTTCACCCCAACACCTGTCAGTCATCCCGATGAGCTGTCATCTTGCCCGAAGCGGCGCCGACACACTTCTAAAAACTCTCCTCAGACGTGAAAGAATCACACAAACAAATCAGCACAAAAAAATACGACTTTTACCCTCCGGCTGGTGTCCGTTCGAGGCTACAATACCCACAATATTTACATGTTGGACAAAACAACAAACTTCTGTATTAGACGGGTATCGACAACCCGTTCTCACTCCCCGGCTCGACATATATGGACACAAGGCCTCAGTTTGTGACGCACTGGGGATCCCTTTACCGTCATAGTTCAACGCAGTGGGGGAAACCCTGTAGCGTCAGTTTTTGACGGTAAAGGCAGGTAAAAGATATTTAACAGAAAAGACTGAGTAAGGACGTGGTTGAGGTGGACGGCGGGCCAGAACCCGGAGACCGGGGTTTGTGTCCTGTGTGAAACAAAAAGTCAACATTAAATATTTTTTATTTGTTACACGAGTTACATAAATTGCATAAATTACCAAAGTGACGTTAGTTAACTTACATGGTAACTGGCGTACGTGGTTATTTTAACCCATGTTCTTTTCCTAAACCTAACCAAGTAGTTTTGTTGCCTCACAAAGTTTCACAACTTTCACGACACGCCGTTTCAGAATGGCGATGTTTCGGAATGCTAGCATTTTATTTTACATTTACATTAATTCATTTAGCTGACGCTTTTATCCAAAGCGACTTGCAATTGCTATTTAAGTCAGAGGCCGCACGTCTCTGGAGCAACGCGGGGTTAAGTGTCTTGCTCAGGGACACAGTGGTGGACGGGTCACATGGGGACCCGGGTCTCTCACACCAAAGGCATGGTCTTATCCATTGCACCATCACCACCAACCGTTTTCTATTTCTATTTCTAAATGTTCACTAAATGAGATACATGTAAATCAGACAGAAATGAAGATGTTGAAGGTTTTTTATCTTTTGATTCAGAGTTGTGTTTGATTTGTTGTTGCTACTTGAATAGAAATAAATCTGCTCAGAAGTGGGTAGAAAGTGTCTTATTACTGATTGTATTGTAAATCTGACATTTTAGCAGCTGCAGCTCATGTAAAACAATCAAACGCTGGACGTCCTCTGCAGCTTCCCAGGTGACTTATCAATTGTCTGTTCCTTAATCCCGAGCTCTTCTGAATACCTCATTTCCTAGAAGTTCCTGTGAGCCCCTGCAGACGCCCGGGAGCCGTCCCTGCCTCTCCTCCCTCTCCGAGCTAATATCACGAAGATGTTGAATTCTTGGACAGGTAGCCAGATCAGCGCAGTGCAGCGTCTTTAATGTCCCCGAAGCCAGTAAGTGAGTGTGAGGTGACACTTCCCAGAACCTGCTGATGGACTGTCACACCTCTTCAGTTTTGACCTGGAGCGAGACAGAGTCGTCTGAATCCGCCCACGTCGCTGGTTTTCACATCAGTCTCCTCGTCGTCTTGATCCCCGGGGCCCCGGACACAGAGCTTCCTACTCTGTCGGAGACACACCGAGTTTATCATGGGTATACTCATAAATGTTTTAATTGTTTTATTCACAATTAATTAAGGGACCGGGGGGGGGGAGGAATTCAGAAAGAGGTAAGAAAAAAATAAAAGCAAACTCTGCAAACAAACCTTGACAACGAAGTGGAGCTGATGTTTACGTGAGATGTTTCTTCAGAATATGAACTACAATTTGCGAGCAAGTTTATTTATAGAGCTCCTTTCATTTTAAATTTAAAGTGCTTTACAGAAGAGGAGATGCAAATATGACTACAAAGATACTGTGGTAGGTATAAAATATCCCATATGCTTAGCTTGATGGCTACTAAATACTAGGGTAATGTTTAACATGTTTATTAGAATGATGTTTAAGGTGTTTATTGAAAGACACACTTGTCTCTCACAGCCTGATGCTCTCACACACACCCGGCCAGTCCAACAGCGTTGTTAGCAGGACGTCTCAGAGGCTCCGGATGTAATTTAGAATATCTGACTGCAGGACAATGGGGCTTTTTACAAATTGTTGCTAGCACCTGCACTCAGACCTGATAAAATACAAGACTAGACGCATGAATAGAAAGGGTCTCTGCAAGAGGACTGAAACTCTGAAGGCTGTGAAGGTCATCATGTGCTTGTGTTGATGTTAGCCAACTGTGTAATTGTGTGCAAATACAATTTTTTGCTAATATCAAGATGATGTTTTATTGATCAGTGTCACATTTCAGTCTTATTACTTTAGAAGTGTTGTAGGGTAGAATAAGGACATATCAGCCAATGCAACGCAGAGTTTGGAGAGTCTGCTACCGGGACCACATGTGTTTGTTTTATTTGTTTGAAATTATCACTAAACTTGAGTTAATTTGAACTTTGCTGCAATACCATTTATATTGAAAGAACTACAGTTCATCTAAGTCTAAGACATTCAAGAGAACTGAGTGTGAGAGTGACGACCCAGAAAGGCCTCTGGCCCGTTCTGAGGGTTTTTATCTACCACAATACTTCAGGGAGAAAACAAAGACATTAAAATCAAGATTAAAACAATGAACATCCGTTTCCCAAAGTGCTTTACAGATGCAAATGAACAAATACAAATACAAAGGTATTTCAGAAAAAATATCTAAGTAATTAAAAGACATTAGATTATTAAAAACAAGATAAAAACAATATTTAAATATGTGAAACTGTGAGAGGTGGGTGGGGTTGCTGGCAGGAAAATGTATTAATTATATATTTTTATTATATATCTCTTTTGAAAATATATCGCTATACCATATAATAACCATATACCGCCCAGCACTATATTAGCAGTTAGCCTGTCAATCAGAGTAAATTACATTTTATACTTACGTGTTGTCTTTGCCGACGGCGCAGGCTACGTGCCGACGTGAGCATTTACCGTAAAACTTCAATTAATAGCCGAGTCCCAAACAGCAGCCTGCCTCCTTTCCTGGCCTGCTGTAAGAACACATTTGGACAAATAAACTACATTAAATCCCTGGTCTAGTTCTTCGGATGTATTAAACCTCTTAAACCCGCGGGGTCGACCTCTTTAGCTGCTTCTAAGCTGCTCAGATCGTTAATACAAACATTAATGTTTAAACGTCTGATCAATATGTCAGTATGAACATGCTGCACATCGTTAGATCGGTTTGATTCTCCACAATTCAGTTCATTTAACGGAAACAACGAGCCCCAAAGTCTGATTCTTACAGATTTACCAGTGTAACCTGCATGGTACAAGGGAGGAAAAGTGCCGACTCCCGTTACCTTTGAAGCGCTCGTTCAGTCCGAGTGTCTCCGTTCCTTGATTATTTATCTTCCTTCAGTCTGCGAGGCTCCACCCATCAAAAGAATCAAAACAGCTTTTCAGAAAAATGAATCCAAGTTGTGAATCCTGTCATGTGAAGTCCGTCGCTCTCTGTCTGCTAACTTCTCTCATCCTGTTGTTTCCTTATGTTGCTGCCTTCAAAATAAAAGCGCGTAAGCCGTCTGTCGGAGCTAGATCAAATGAATGACGTTTGTTTGATATATTTTTAATACAAGTAATTTTCTGTTTGAAATAAATAAACTGTGTAGTAGTTTCAGTTTTGTGCAAAAGTAATTAAAGGCCTGTCCCAATTATAAACAGCAAATAAAAGCCCGGGCCATTAGTCAGAGTTTTACAGTATACCTGTGCATTGGTTTCTGCAGTTGCAACGCGGTGGAGTTTCTATGTTCCACTATTTTGAGTTTCTTCTTCTTCTTCGTTGGTGTAGGCTGCTATAAACGATGGTGGATCATGCTGGAGTTGTAGCTGATCGATGCAATTACTTTTAGTAAAATTATTAAAACGCAGAAACGAGAGAAGGCGTCGGAGGAGATGGTGCGTACGACCCTTGAACCGGTCGAGGCAGAAGAAGAAAAAGGACGAGCCGGAAATCCGTAGGACGAAATGCAACGCTGGCAAGCTGACCAACCACAGTTCTTAGTCCGCGTCGTGTAGTTAGATTTTTGAGGAGATGGGCGTCAGGAAGATTCGACGCTATAGTATCAATTGGCCATAACTTACCTAACCAGTTAGCCCACAATCACCGCATCACCAAGCTCACAGCAGGTCAGCAAGTTACAGATCCGTCCTG
This sequence comes from Micropterus dolomieu, assembly GCF_021292245.1. Taxonomy (NCBI): domain Eukaryota; kingdom Metazoa; phylum Chordata; class Actinopteri; order Centrarchiformes; family Centrarchidae; genus Micropterus; species Micropterus dolomieu. The sequence goes on along the minus strand of NC_060172.1, from coordinate 2,018,510 downwards.
TCAATGTAATTTTCCATTGACAAGGAAGCTGCATCCAAAAGCTTCATCTATCACACTCAACCAGAAGGTTTTCTACCAAAAATACTCCGACTAAACCCAAATAAAACGTATTCAATCTAAAACTGAAGGAAAGCTGATTGAATTTTCAACACAAAGTCCAACTTTACTTGTTGATTCCAAAGCAATTCTAAGAGATAAGGTTTAACTGAGAAACTCCGCCCACTGAGGAAGCTCATGAGATGTGGTTGAAAGCTTCAGAGACAGTATGAAAGCAGGACCATGTGTCGGATTTTGTTTTTGCTAAATAAAACCATCAAGCTCAACAATGGCGTCCTTTTTTTCTGAAAATGTAATGAAATGTCAAAAAGTGTTTTTTACTAACAAACGACCAAAACATGGTGCTCTTCATCTCAAAACTGCTGCTTCCTCTTCTTTGTTGAACCACCAGCTGAACTTCCTGTTGAACACGGTGCGTCCAGTTTCTGTTACTGTCACATAATCTTTTCCACATCAGAGTTCGTCCGTCGGGCTGCTGTGAGCAGCTGTGAAGCAGCAGGATGAAGGTTTGTAATGACGGATTGTTTTTCCCTCCGTCCCTCCAGCTCGTCCTGAGGTTGATGGTCGAGGAGCTGCTGGACCGTGGTGGACCAGACGCCGTCTGTGTGGCCACATGGAGTCCCTCAGCCGGTTATTTTTCTTAATGGAGCTCCAGCTTTTAAACACACGAGGCCTCAGAGTCTTTTCAACGCACATAAAGAAGCGAACAGCTGGGACGAGCGCTGACCTCGGCCGGGGGAACCTGACCTCTTCTTTAAAGACAGATACCTCCGGCGACAGACTCATCTCTCTTCCTGTGAGTCACGGCTCATCACAAATTCCACCTGGAGGAGTATTTTTAGAGGGGAAATACCTCATGAGGAGCTCATTAATCAACAAGCAGCTAAATTTAGTTTGACTGACCCGGGACCACAGTGGCTTTAAGTAGAACCACCAGTATCAGAGTGAGAACACTTTGTTAAAAACAAAAGTTTGGCATTGAACATTATAAGAATTTAAAAAATACTTGCAAAGCCAATTTTATTTAAAGTATTTTAAACTTTGTTGCAGCACAGGATAACTTTAAATATACAGCTTGATATCAAAATAATAAGTACTCATAAGTGTTACAAGAAGTACTCTTATGTGATCATCTTTTAAAGGTTTTGGAAAACGAAGACAGATTGATTTTAAATGAGACACTTCCTGCAATCAAACCTAAGAGAAATAATGAGGAACATTTTCAGGCAGCACACTAAAACATTTTCTTACATATTCTAAGTTTCTAACATTAAATAAAAGTATTGTGTTTGTTTAGGCTATATAGTATAATGTTAACATATTCCTTATAGTTATTATTTTAATTATAATTTCATATGTAGTTTACCACTAGGCCTAATATTAATTCTAGATACAGTTGTTAATTAAATAAATAAATAAAAAGCACAGTCCACATTAGTCTCTAATTTAGTAATGCTCACGTCAATAATTATAACCAATAATGCAGAAGAATTACTGAAGGTCACAGGCTTTACTCCCATATAGTAAATATTCTTTTTTTCAGTCACGTTAGACTATGAAGTCGGAGAAAGTCAGCCGCCGTCACCTCGAACGCATCCGTTGACTTGCCGTCACTGTTGCAGCTGATGTTCTACATGCTGCTTTACCGGAGGGGAACCTAACAAACATTTAAAAATGTTAAAAATATTTAATGTTTATATATTTACGGGAAAATATTTACACAAACAGAGGACAGCGGGATAGAACTGTAAGATACAGGAGATTCCTGGGAAAAACAGGAGGGTTGACAGGTTTGCCTGTAATAGTTGTTAAAAGATTTCACTCTGAAATGTCAACCTCAAGGTGGCGCTAGAGCAAATGTCAGTTAAGCCTGATTTATTCTTTGGATCTACGCCATACCTACGGCGTAAGCTCGTTCTGCAGTTACACAGTCAAAACGCTAGTTGGCAGTAGCATTACAGCGTCCACTGTGTGCACTTCTGCCAGCCAACTTCCTGTTTAGCCCTCCGCCAACTTGAGTGGGGGTGAAAAATTAATCGTGCGGCTCTTCTAGACTTTCCAAGTGTTATCGGACCGAATGGATCAAATTCTGAAAGAAGTAATTTCTCGGGGTTGTGACGCTCCACCGTGTTACAGCCGCTAGTAAAATTGACTTCGAAGCACGGAGCACTTCCTGCGAGCTTGGAGGAAATGCGATGCCACCAAGCCGACCAATCACTGCGCTTTCCGCCTGCGAAGAGAACTGTGATTGTTTGGCTTTTTCTTCTGCCTCAGCCGGTTCAAGGGTCGTACATACAGTACAAAAACATACAGTTTTTTGTATGTACAACCCGCTGTGCCGTGATTGGCTAGTACTCGTCACTTTCATGCGTCCTTGTGATTGGATGCTAGCTGTGAGCGCCGCAAGAACCTGACCAAGACAGACTCATCTTTCTTCCTCTGACACGGTAAAATAAACAAAAACGTGTTCATCAGCTCCAACATGGTTGCTCATTTTCTGTCGCCATTGTTTGTAGTAGCCTACACCAACGAAGAAGAAGAGGAAGAAGAAGCTCAGTACACAGGAACAAAGAAACCCCACCGCCAGCTAGCGTACCAACGCACAAGTATAAATGTCCGTTACGTTATGTAACAGAAATCTACCATCAGCTCCAAAACTCCTGTTTTCTCTCTCCTGGCTTCTGACATCAAGCTGCTGCGGTACGTACTAATTTGATTGGCCTGTTAGTGTGACTCTACCAGCGTGCTGATTGCACCCCCCCCCCCCCAATCAGCAGACAGGAAGTAGAAGTTCCTGATTATTACGGCGCTCTCTGCTTCTTCTTTCCACCTGCATGTGGTTCTGATTTGGACATGAGGCAAAGTGTTTTCATTGGCTGGCGGCAGCGCTCTGTTTCCTGTTACTGACAGTCGTCCTCTCCACTTTTGTTTCCTTTAACGTGGAGGTAAGAGGCCGCTCGGCTCCTCTACATCCAGCTAATTGCCACTTTAGCCCCCGCTCGTTACGACAGGGTTAATGGCTTTAGTGAGAGGGTGCTTTTTACTGGTCCTCCTGGTCTCTGCCGGGCCTCAGAACCAATTACAGTAATCAAAGCCAATATGTGGACACAGAGCGAGGAGCCACATGTTCAGGTGTAGACCGATCTAAGGAGGCTTTCTTCTGCTGCAGAATAACTCCTTGTTTAAATCATATTTAGTGTAGCTCATTTTCCCCCCACGTAGGTAAAAACCACCAACAGTATTAATACTGCAAGAGCTTCACTTTAAAAGAAATACGTTCTTGGCATTACAGATTAAATACACATCGTTATAATAATCCAATCAGACTGAAGAGTGATTCTGCCAACTGCTTTCTAAACTTATTTCTGCATCGGATGTAAATTGTGGTGGTTAAATGCACAGGGAGGGAAGGTCGGTGGATATAGCCTCGAGTTTGGCAGTTCGGCCGTCGCCATCTTAGTTTTTTGGAACTAGGCGTGACCATATTTGATTGAGAGGGTGGAGCTAGCTAGCTTGGTTAGCGAGGTGCATCTGTAATTCACGTTAACTGTGATTTTAGCTGGGATGCTTATTTTGATAAGTGGAAAAACAGGCTGAAAACAAAACGTGCCGACCAGAAAAATTAACAGCCGACTCATAAAATGCTTTTTCAGCGGCACTGGTCAAAGGTAGCCCCGCCCTAAAGCCTCCCCTGCCTTCTGGTCTCTGTTCCTCTAAATGGGACCATAATTTACTAAATGAACATCATGCTGTGTTGAAGAAGACTTGAAACTAGCGACTGAGACCATAAACTCATCAGGAAAGTGTTTACTGAGGGAATAAATCAGCTGACAAGTAGAGACTTCTATACAATCGCACTTCTTTCTGCAGCCGCTGGAGTCGCCCCCTGCTGGCTGCTGGAGAGGACGCAGGTTTAAGGCGGGTGAAACAGGTGAAACAAGGCCGCCAATAGTAGACATCAGAAAGTCATCTACCAGGAATGGACGCTTACATGTGTGACAGGGCACCGCAGAACTTAGATTGACAACGTTGCATTGCAGAAGAAGTTGAGCTAGATTCAACTTTTTGCCGACGACTAGCCGTTCTTGGCCAATTCATGGCGTTTAGACAACAAAGACACAGAGCTGTTTGTCTGTCACATCTTCCCACCGGGTTCATTCCCCCTCAGCTCTCCTGAAACACGCAGCGAGCTCCAGTTTCCCACGAGCGACATTCACACAGTAAAAAGTGCCAGATGCGGACCTGCAGCACAGATGTTTATTTAGTCTGTCAGGCTTATTTTTAGACTACAGCAGGGGTCAAAGGTCAACTCGTGAGGCGTATACCCACAACATCTGTCAGGGAGAGGAGTCTGGAAAACCAATCAGAGGTGAGGACAGACCTCCGGACAAAACACACAAACTACAGAGAGACAACCATCTTCTTTAAATGTAAGTTCTTTTATTTTATTTGTGTTGTTGGGGATGTTAAACTGAATTTTAGTCAGCGGCTACAGCCATTATTTTATCTTTAGTTGTGGTATAAGATCTGGGAGTCACACTACATGACTGTACATGTGTTCAGGGTGTAACTGTAAGTGACTTAATGACAGGTCTGTTTGGCTGAAGAGGTTAAAAAAAACACCCCAGCAGCTCAAACGTGCTAAAGACGAGGACTCTCTGTGATCTACTGCACAATAAGCATCTGCTTTTTTAGCATTTCCTCCAGATTCATGCTCAAAAAAGCCCCTTTACGGACAAGAAAGCCTTCAGTCCTGACCGACCACCTGCAGAAAGAGAACCAGCTCTCGTCACCTCCTTAAATGTTCTGATCGACGTTGTGTGTCTTTGTTTTCTACAGTTCCTCCACACTGTCAGATGTCTGGGTGTTGTTTCCATGTAGCTGCTGCAGATCTCTGCAGAGGAAACTTTGTGTTCTGGGAAAGCCCCCGACCCTCTGACACATGTCCCCCTCCTCTATAATTGCGCCAATTACTTTTCCATAACAGCCCTGAAACACTTATGTATGTGGTTAGAATAACAATTTCCACATGAAACACTTGTTCATTCATTCAGGTCCAGAGCGGAGCGGGGGGATCCTCCGCAGACGTCACGCCGCTGAACGCCGTGCTGTGGCGGCGAGCTGCACTTACATCAGATGTTGAAGCTGCTGCTGCACGATGACGGGTTGTTTCCTGATCAGAGAGGGGCTGCAGGGGTGGAAAGTAACTGAGTACATTTACTCAAGTACTGTATTTAAATACAGTGTTCAAGTACTTAATTTAATTAAGTATTTCCATTTTATATATGTTGCACTTTTTACTTAACTACATTTATCTGACAGCTTTAGTTACTGGTTATTTTTCAGATTAAGTGTTAAGTTAAAAAATGTACTATTACTCAAACATTTGTACATTGTTTTAATGCCACTTTCTACTTCAGCTCCATCTCAGAGGGAGATATTGTACTTTTTACTTCCCTACATTTATCTGACAGCTTCAGTTACTTTACAAAGCACATGAAGAGTTTATAAAATATGATGCTTTGCTGTAAGTTAAATTAGTGCAGCTGAAATGATTATTGATTTAAGTCGTTTTTACATGCAAAAACATTCGATGGTTTCAGCTTCTGTCATGAAGATTTGCTGCTTTTCCTCTGACTGATTGTAATAACTGTGATGTTTGTTAAAAACGTTGAGCTTTGGACTGTTGGTTGGACACCAGAAGCGTTTTTGGTAACTGTGACGGCAGAATCTTTACAATCAGTTGATTCATTGTCACATCTGGTTCCAAAAAACAAAACTCCAGGCTTCAAAACGGCAGTCCACAAACCAAAGGATGACGTCACAGCGGCTACGTCCACTTCTTTTATACAGACTATGGGTGACAGTTTGGAGGGGCCAGACCCGTAGGTTGGGTTTCACTGGACTAAGCTAGATAACTGTATATAAAGCAGTTATGTCTCTTGCTGGTTTCTGGATTATGAATGCATGACTTATACTTTAAGTAACAGAGTATTTTTGATTTAAGTAAAGGATCTGAACACTTCTTGAATGCCTGCAGCAGGACCAGTGCTAGAAGTGGGGCGGTACTCCCCGGCACGCAGTACCGGCACCTCGACATTTTACTCTTTGGCGTACCCGGACTAAATGGAAAGTTAAGAGGCTTTGTTGTGAAGCGGTTGCAGTTTGTGTTGGGTTTAGGCACCAAAAGTACTTGGTTATGGTTAGGAAAACATTGTCGTTTGGGTTTAGTCACAGAATCTGATAGGTCACAGATTTTGGTGTTACACCGCTACTCTGCCGTCTCCATATCAGGTTCTCTGGGCGCTAAGTGACGCTCACCTGTTCCCGCTCTCGCCTGCCTGCTAATCTCTGTCGGCGCAGAGAGACGAGGGAGACGAGAAGCTCGGTGCCTTTCATCAATGTCACTTTTCGTGAACCGACCAATCACAGCCTGGATGGGGCGGGATATTTAAAAATATTGACAGATGGGTGTCATTTACACTGGGGACGCTGGGGACAGGTCAGAATCTGAATGTCTCCATCACTTTTTGAAAGATTTTGTTAAAAATGTTCTGAACAACAGCAACAAGAAATGTTAAATAAAAATGAAACAATAAGAAAACCTGCAATGCAACTGAAATATAGAAGAAACAAATGTGCATTGTCCAAAAGCTGATTACTGCATTAGATTCCTTTATATTTTTATATTTTGAATTGTCTCCTGCCACCTTAATTTTGTTCCCCTTCATATAATAAAGACATAAATTGGTGAATTTATGGTCCGCCAGACCTGCTGCTCCCTTGTTTTATCTGCTGGGACAATCTGACAAACACACCGAAGGTTGGTGTCGATAAACTGAGGGCAGAAAGAAGAGTTGAGTTTCTTTGGATAGCTTAAGAATAAAATTAAAAAAGTAAAAGTATTACAGAAAAACTGGTCTGACTCATGTTAAATCTACTGTTAATATTCTTGCTCTTCAGCAGATGAATTGTTTTTGCTATTTTATAATTAGTGGTTGTAATTACTTGCCTTGTGTGTGCTCATTAAAGATTATACATGTGAAATGACTCTAATCACTTGAACTCTTGTACTCTTTGTGTATATAAATTATATATAAATATTTTATAATAAGAACTTTGCGGGTCACTTCCTCTTTTCCTTCTTCAGTGCCACTGAAATAGAGATGAACTCTTCGTGTCGTCGCTCGGTATCAAACTGTGAAACATCCCAACATGAATCTTTAAACAGCTGCATGTTTCCTCCTTTCTGCTGTTAAACGACTAAAAAAACTGAACCCGCTTTGGTCCAACTGGGTCGTCAAGTAACTGAACAGCATGAAGGAGGAAACACAGCGCTGACGTCTGCTTCCTGTCGTACTCGCCACCTGTTACCACCTGAAATTATGTCAACGTGTTCGACAACATCCACGTTACGTAAGTCTGCCATTTAGTAGGTGAGTGCAGATATACGTCCTCTGTTTAAATACCTTTATTAATACCCCTCTGAGCATGACATCATGGTAAACAGTCTGATTTGATTGGTTGATGAGGTGATAAGGGGCCGGTTTATATCGGTCCACAGAGCTGCTGCTTATCATTGAGAGGAGCGTGATGACAGCTGAGATCACACGCCCAGCTGCAAACACTGCGAGAGGCACGTAGCGCCGATTCACGGCCGCCGACGGAGGAGAGGTCAGAGGTCACGAGGTGAACGGGTGCTGCGAGATAACAGTTTTAATGAGCTTTGTTAATGATTCACAAGATAGTGATCAAAAGAAAGCAGAGGAAGCGAGCACATTAAGATTCCTGGGTTTTATTTTGGGTTCTCATCTCTTCTCCAAAACTAAATCTGAAAGCTGCAGAATGGCTCCTGTTATATTATTAGATTACTATTGATACATAAACATATATAAGTACATCTTAGAAAATTAGAATATCGTAAAAAGGTTTTAAAAAAAAGTGAAACTTAAACATATTCTAGATTCATTACACATAAAATAAAATATTTCAGGCCTTGTTTTGTTTTAATTTTGATGATTACAGCTTACAGCTCATGGAAATCAAAAATCCATATTTAAAAACATATAATAGTGTAATTTATAAACACCCGTGGTCGGACTGGATTCTGCTCTGACAACTACGCCTCAGTTTATTAAATTAGCTTTTTACTTTAGTTTTTGGGATTACAACGTTGATTTATCTTCACCGGAGCTTCTCAGCAACTTCCGTGCACATCCGGTTCCAGTGTTGTTGTTAGTGTCGTTTGGCACTACTTCATATTTATATAAAAAACAGACAAAACTGGACATTGCTGGGAGAAAAGAAAGCGAGAAGGTTGAACTACCTGGTGAGTTCAGAAAATATGTGTTTGTATCTTTATTCCAGCTATTGTTGTACTTTACTGGGACCAAGTTAGCATAGCGTAGCCCTGATCGATCCGAACTCCATTCAGAAAACAAACATTTTAGAAGTTGTTGTCCTGCTGACAGAAATGACAAAGCATGAATTCATATGTTTAACAAATCTGCATCATGTTGTAGTTATTTTGGCATCAGTTTAATCCGTTTATTGCTATTTAATCACAGCAAAATGTTAACTTTGGGTTCATACAGCTGTGATGGCAAGTTGTGTTTATTTGCGTTATCCAGCGATAAAACCCCCGCGAGGAAAGCGTTGCACGGTTATACTGCTTTTCCAGTCCAATATTGTAGTTCTGTGACTCTTGTATGGCAGCTTTGCATGATTCAAAGTTCAAAAAAATAATTTTCTATCTTATACTGGCTCTTCATGTAGGCCTTCATTTCAGCCTCTGTCTGAAACAAGCTGTAGATGCTCCTGTCTCTTTAAGCCCCCCCCTCACAAAGCCCACTGTCTTCTGACTGGCCAAGACCTGAAGCATGTTACAATACAGCGTGCAAAGGACAAAAGAAACTCAACACAGCAAAACATAACCCCCCCCAACTGCCAACTAGCGTTTTGGCGTGTAACTACAGAGCGACACAGACACCAACGCGCAAGTAAAAATCAGTCTCTCCAGGATTTCGAGGGGCCGTTTTTGTGATAGTTGCGGCCTGAAATGTGGTGGCGTTTCTAAAAAATTACAATGCGATGTTCTTCTTTTGTTTAGCGATGAAATTGTGGAATAACTGAAAACTGCAAAAGTAGTTTAGTTGATTTTTTTAAACTTTAGAATTATAGTTGAACAATAATAATTGATGCTTTGAAAAAGGTTTCTCAAAATGTTCAAACTATATTTTTTTTATTCAGTTCCGTGTCATGCTAAAAAAGCTGCTCCTGTCACTCTGTGATAAACTACATTAGCGTTTCCTCTAACTGCATATTTAAACCAGCTGACCTCGATTCTTTCCTGCAGCTGACCGGGATGCAGCAGCCTGTGTCTCAGCGTCTCGTCTGACGTCCTGTGTTTCTAACATTCTCTCTCAAAGTGTTTGTCAGTAAACCATTTCGTTCATGTTGGACCACAACACTGCACGTTCTGCAGAACCAGATCCTGGTCTTAACGGCGCTTTCTTGTCATAGTTGTAGGTAAATGTGAGACGTTGGTATCGCACACGTCTGCTGCGTCTTCTAAACAAGGAGGTGAGTTTGCTGACGTGGGACAACGTTTCGCGGGAAAGTTGGGTGATTGGTCAAAATTGCTGAATCAGCTGAATTCCCGGAGATTTGTTGAATTTGCGTGAATAGTTGCGATGGCGACATCATGAATTCCTGGTGGGACTGATAAATACTCACGATGGTGTAGGCTTCTACTTATTATCATGAGAGCTACATAAAAATTCTCTAATGACAAATATTGCTGAGATCTGTTGATTATTTTCTTGATGACTCGGATTATTCAGCTTCAGTAACTTTAAGGATACTGGTATCGTACATTTTTTCACTGGTACCCAGCCATACATTGGCTGAATGGGCTGAAGCTGGATTTGTGGTGCGTTCAGGCACAATAAATTATATTTGTTTCATGAGCACGCTTCAGGAACAGCTTTATAAAACAGCTATCACGTAACGTTACCTGTGTTCAATTGTTTTTGTCAGAAAGCTAAAAGAAAGAAAGTGTCAGTTAATTAAATAAATCCATTTAACCGATCAGAATACTTCATTTTTGTGCATTTTTTAAGTCTAATTTCTGTATTTATTTGCAAATCTGCACAGCAATATTACCCACGAGACTGTGAGTGGGAATGCGCCAATTTCATTACACTTAATACTGAAAATAGTTAATACATGTCACATAATTATACTTATATACATACATATTATATACTTACTTACGTATTACTCTTACTACTGATAACTAAACCCCTATATCTCTTAGCTTGAGCATGGAGTGGTTCTTGTATAGTTTCTATTTTTATTTTATATACTTATAATTATCTGTTTATCTTCCGCAACACTGAATTTCCTGTGTGCAGATCAATAAGTTTCTTTAAAAATCTTATTTTATGTCGTTTTTACTTGCTTTTATATTTTTTACTTTAAAAGCAATGAGGTAATGTGTGTTTGTGGTGGAAACTGGAACAAACTGTTAACAAAGTTCAGTCCTCGTGGTGAAATCAGAGGATATTATTAGTCTGTAAATCACATAATTTGTCCTCAGATAAGCGTCTTGTTATCTGTTCTGGCTTTTTGCCATCGAGGCTAAAGAGACATCAAGTTTTTACTAGAAACCAAAGAAAGAAACTGAATTTCTGGTAAGAGCGGGGGGGGTGAGGGGGGTCCATTAGTAAGGACCGCTGAGAGACTCTTCCACCCAAAACAACTGAAGGACTTTTGTTTGGTCGAAGCTTTTAAATATCCCCTCGTCCTCCTAATGAGCTCATCTGCGAGACTTTATTTCTGATGACTTTCTATATTTAGCTGATTCAGTATCTCTGTCCGCCATCGCCTCCTCCCTCAGCCGGCGTTCAGACATTTAACACTCGAGTTCAGAGGCTTTAAATTTCCCTCTGTTTTAATAACAAGACCGAGAGTGAAGACAGAGCGCTAATTGTCCGGAGAGGAAAAACAGTTCAGACTGTTCTTTTGGCGGTTTTCCTGATGTGTTCGCAGAAATAATCTCGCTGTAATGAATCCTTCTGCATCCCCGTCCAGCCCTCTGCCCGTCGTAACTCTTCTGCACCACCCAACCATGTTCGCTCTCTGATCCGTGAATTATTAATCTCAACACTCATATTTTATTTTGAAATACCTGCTCCACCTGAGAGCAGAAACCTCACAGTGAAGTTTATGAAATATTAAATGTTTTTCTGAAGAAAAAGATTTGAACTGTGGGTCAAACTAACAATATTTATCATTAATAAATCTGACGATTATTTTTCTGTGGCTCATTGCTAATCATTAGGTTTAATCATTATTAATTCATTTACATCTTTAAAATGTCGAAGGTGACGTCGTCAGACATCAAACACGTCAGACGGTATAAAAGAAGTGGACGTATCACCGTGACGGCTAGCTAGCTTGGTTAGAAGGTGCAATGTTTATACCATGTTCGCCATCTTAGTTTAACGTGTTAGCATGCTAACATTAGCTAATGAGCCAACCTGTTCTCAATCGTCACATATGGACGCATCGTCAAGATCTTTTGGCGTCAGTTTGTAAAGCACTGGGGAGCCCTTAGCGTTATTTATGAACGGTAAAAGCAAGTGTAGTAAATAACAGAAAAGTCAGAGTAAGGTGGTGGTTGGGGTGGACGGTGAACTCAAGGTTCTGGCACCATTTTTAAAAGTAAAATTTAAGGCTATTTAAGCTATTTAAACACGTCGTAAAGAAAGGCGGGACCTAAGTTTCACTTTAAACTCTCCGGCCGAGCTTCTACATCGGCACACCGCTAAATAGAGAGTTAAACATGGATCATCCACGGAGGAAAACTAATTATTACACTTCAGAAGGTTATTATAGTCTGCAGTTGTTGATAGTTTTTTATTTTATTAAACTTTCATCTTCCCATCTTGGCGCCACGACTGCCGAATTTGAAATATGACGAGGCCGCAAGCCTGCAGCCAACGTAAACCTAACATAAAACTTAATGGTTCGGTCAAGCATCGTCTAATAGAAAGTTACTCACACAAACACACGCTAATTATAGGATTTTAGGATTTGTGTGTGACAATTTTCCCACAAGCCCTAAACGCACCATCTGCAAAGTTAGTCTACAGCAAATTTCAGGTAAATTTAAGATAATTTATGACCTCCCTGATTTTAGTTTAAGATCTCCTTAGACTTTTTAAGGAGCCGCGGGAACCCTGGGACTTTCGGCCAGGAAATCGGCGTTTATTTCTTGTGTGAAACAAAAGTCAATAATTGTTTTTAGTGAAGCTACATAGGAACGGTTAAGTAGCATTACTTAACTTATGTAAGTTAAGTCATGTAAGTAACGTAGTTCTTTTTGGTGCCTAATCCGAGGGAAATTGTGACTTTTCACACCATTAAACACTAGTTTTATTTTGAAAGTCTAAATGGACGTTGCATTTTTATTGTTGCTAACTTGACCGCTGAGACCAAAACGCCCAAACAGTGCGGCCAAGGGGTCAGAGGACAGTCAGAACTACAGTGATGTCCTGGCAAATAAAGGCAAATGTGACCACATTTTAGAAAACGTACTTAAATTACTTTTAAACATGAGAAACAAAGGAGAATTGTGGGAAAACCGTGATGCTAAACAGCAGTTTGCTTACTGGAAAAAGCTGCAAGATTAAATTAATCTGATTTCTTTTTGTTTTAAACAACCAAACATTCGCTCTCCTTTGTAATTTACCGTCTCCCGAGGTGGAAAGAGTACTAAAATATTGTACTTAAGTAAAAGTACTGTTATACTGATAATTTTTTACTTAAGTACAAGTAAAGTTAAAGGTATAAAAATCAGTAAGAGTAAAGTAAACATTACTTAGTTACTCTTTTAACCTCCTAAAATAACTTCTGATTTAATATCTTATAGGCCTACTTATTATACTTCGCAGTCATTTGCGATTTGATGAGGGCACAAAGCCAGATTTTAGTTAGTTTGACAGATTTGACAGCTGCATGCATGATGTGGTTCCTCGCGGGTCTATTTCAAGTAGCCGGCTGTTAAAAACGATATAATATTCTTTGTGTAACTCATCAACGGTGTTAAATTATCCAAAAGTCCCGTGAGGTGCGGACAACTCTGCACAACACCAGTGAAGCCGCGGCTCCGTCTCTTCACATGCGCACTGACGACCCAGGGTTGGCGTTACAGTTTTGGATTTATTCACGGCCTAAGCATAATTAACTGCTGGTGCCAACCAACATTAGCAATGTCATGCACCAAACTATGACAACTTCTATTACGAACTACCCGTGGTTCAAGCAAGGTGCGAACTACGGCTCCTCTTAATAAGACATGACGCGCTGTTTTTGCCATTTGTTTGTAAGTCTTCAGAGGGAACGATCACCGATCGTCCGCAGCGTGTCGGGCCGGTCCCTCTCTCACTGCTGACGGTCGGTGATCGTTCCCTCTGGCTGATCCATGTGCTCCTGCAGCTGAGGGTCGCAGTCAGTCCTGTCTTTGAGTCTTTTACTCAGTAACGGCTGTGATTTAAAATGTAGCGAAGTAGAATACTTCAAACAAAACATAGTCAAATTACAGATTTAAAAATACAAATACATAAAATAACTCCTTACTTTCCACCTGTGCCATCTCCTAATGACTGACTGAATGCTTGGTTTGGATTATAATCCAAGTTTAATATGAATCTAGATTAGATCTCACACATGAGTTGAGGGTTAGATTGAATCTAGCGGCAGGACTTTTTTAATCCCAGCCTTGTGCAGTAAACTGGAGCAGCAGATTTCCTCTCTTATCTCTGCACTTGTT
>NC_060172.1:2002444-2004516 GCF_021292245.1 Micropterus dolomieu | reverse complement strand
ATATTGTACTTAAGTAAAAGTACTGTTATACTGATAATTTTTTACTTAAGTACAAGTAAAGTTAAAGGTATAAAAATCAGTAAGAGTAAAGTAAACATAACTTAGTTACTCTTTTAACCTCCTAAAATAACTTCTGATTTAATATCTTATAGGCCTACTTATTATACTTCGCAGTCATTTGTGATTTGATGAGGGCACAAAGCCAGATTTTAGTTAGTTTGACAGATTTGACAGCTGCATGCATGATGTGGTTCCTCGCGGATCTATTTCAAGTAGCCGGCTGTTAAAAACAATATAATATTCTTTGTGTAACTCATCAACGGTGTTAAATTATCCAAAGGTCCCGTGAGGTGCGGACAACTCTGCACAACACCAGTGAAGCCGCGGCTCCGTCTCTTCACATGCGCACTGACGACCCAGGGTTGGCGTTACAGTTTTGGATTTATTCACGAAATTTAAAAACATTTATTGAAAGTTTTTTTCTTTTTACATGTTTATTTACAGCATTAAATGTTCAAATGTGTATTTTTATAGGCTGTATATTAAGTTATTGGGAGAAAACTGGCAGTTATATGTAAAATCAGACGTTGAGCAGTCGAATTTGAGTCGAACTTGAGTTGACAGTCGAATCAGGCTCCGCCCATCGAAGCATCAGATCTTCGACTATTGGGGGTTAGCCCTAGTATTTTTAATGGGTCTTCATAGGTGTTATCATAATTATTTTTTATTAACATAGGCCTAAGCATAATTAACTGCTGGTGCCAACCAACATTAGCAATGTCATGCACCAAACTATGACAACTTCTATTACGAACTACCCGAGGTTCAAGCAAGGTGCGAACTACGGCTCCTGACAAGACATGACGCGCTGTTTTTGCCATTTGTTTGTAAGTCTTCAGAGGGAACGATCACCGACCGTCAGCAGTGAGAGAGGGACCGGCCCGACACGCTGCGGACGCTGGCTGATCCATGTGCTCCTGCAGCTGAGGGTCGCAGTCAGTCCTGTCTTTGAGTCTTTTACTCAGTAACGGCTGTGATTTAAAATGTAGCGAAGTAGAATACTTCAAACAAAACATAGTCAAATTACAGATTTAAAAATACAAATACATAAAATAACTCCTTACTTTCCACCTGTGCCATCTCCTAATGACTGACTGAATGCTTGGTTTGGATTATAATCCAAGTCTAATATGAATCTAGATTAGATCTCACACATGATTGAGGGTTAGATTGAATCTAGCGGCAGGACTTTTTTAATCCCAGCCTTGTGCAGTAAACTGGAGCAGCAGATTTCCTCTCTTATCTCTGCACTTGTTTGTCTGCAGAGCCGTAAGGAAACTCGGCGTTCCCTCTTCCAGCCGTCCTCCGGGCTCCAGGACGCGGTGTGTGTGTGATCCACCCCGGCTCGGGTTACTCTCTCTGGGTGTGGAGCTCGGCGCTGAAAGCTCCCCTTCCTTGTTTTGATTGTGAGCAGGGAGAGGCTCGGACGCCGGCTCCAGGATGCTGATCCTCAACATGTCCTCATGTTGCGTTAACACTGGTACTAATAAACGGCTTGAAGACACAAGAGTTCAATCCTGACTGATGAGCGCAGATTTCACCCAGAGAAAATGCAAAGCAGACTTTTATTTCTGAGGGGGGCGCTGAAGAGGAGCTCATGTAGAGTCCGACATGGAAACGGTTCATCCCCTGAGCAGCATGAATGTGCTGAATGACGTTTTTAAACAGAAACGTAGTGGTGTGGATGCAGGCTGAGATTAAAGACAGAGCATAACGTTTACGGTGTCCGACGGTGTCCGACATTGTTTATGCAAAAACAATGTCGGACGCCGTAGTTTTCTCTGGACCCCTGCCAAATCTGACCAGTGATGACATGTATAGCCGCATGTCGTCATTCCGCCGCTGGTTGTCGAGGTGGTGTCCAGCAAACGATGTGGGCTTTGTTGATCATTGGCAGACTTTCTGGGGAAGACCTGGTCTGATCCGGAGAGACGGCATCCATCCCACTTGGGAAGGAGCAGCTCTCATTTCTAGAAATCTGGCCAAGTTTATTAGTGGACCAAATCCATGAC
>NC_060172.1:1991255-2002424 GCF_021292245.1 Micropterus dolomieu | reverse complement strand
CAAAGCAGACTTTTATTTCTGAGGGGGGCGCTGAAGAGGAGCTCATGTAGAGTCCGACATGGAAACGGTTCATCCCCTGAGCGGCATGAATGTGCTGAATGACGTTTTTAAACAGAAACGTAGTGGTGTGGATGCAGGCTGAGATTAAAGACAGAGCATAACGTTTATTATTA
Source organism: Micropterus dolomieu (assembly GCF_021292245.1). Classification (NCBI taxonomy): domain Eukaryota; kingdom Metazoa; phylum Chordata; class Actinopteri; order Centrarchiformes; family Centrarchidae; genus Micropterus; species Micropterus dolomieu. The sequence goes on along the minus strand of NC_060172.1, from coordinate 2,002,251 downwards.
TTTCACACCGTCACTGGTGCTGTTATCAAATAACTCTCATTTGGAAGGTTGTAAGATTGATTCCTACCAGCTGCAGATAGTTTTTTTCTCCCTTGTTAAACAAATTAATTATAAGGACACTTTTGCACATGCTCACAGTAAAGCGTGAGCTGCAGTGTGCGTTTGCGTCCCGGCGTTTGATCCGCATTCATAAAACCTACAGACGCTTATTTTCAGTTCCCTGAGGAAATTCAGGGGACTCCGATCACACGTGTACTGACGGCTTTTAAAAGTAAAAGCTCTCAATAAACTTGTCATAAAGCATTGCTGCAAAAAAAGTTCTCGCGCTTTTATTTTGGAGGCACAATCACTTAAGAGGAAGTGATTATGTGAGTAACTGTATCTGTCATGTCTGAGATGTTTCAGCTCCAGCCGCTATCAATTTATTAATTTATTTGTTATTTTTCTGCAATCAAAGCAATCTGGCGGCGGGACAGATATTATTGGCGCCCACTGCTCTAGAATCTATGGCTGCTAATATTTTGACCCTTTGATGCACCCTTACTTGCTGTCAAGCTGCCACAGACGCTTTCTGCCTCCTGCTGCAGCCGTGGAGAGTTTTACTTAGAAAAACTCCAAGTGGCTACGTTGGACAGAGTATTAGGGCCACATTAAGGAAAATAAGATTTTTTTATTTATTTTGCATTTTGAGAATAAAGTCAAAATGTCGGGTTCATGAAGTAACTTATAATAAGATACACTGGTAAGAATTGGTTTACACTGTCAATTTGGATTTACAAACTGTTATGAAATGCAAAATAATATAATTTTAGTCGGGATTAATCTTTGAAATTAAGAGATTAATCGCAAATAAGAACAAATTTATCATTTGACAGACCTAGTTGAGACCTTTTGTCCTGATGGAAAGCTGAGAGGTCAACGAAACTTTAGGATTCATCCTCTGGGGACCGTGAATCTTCATTAGACATTAAGCCCGGTTCCACTGCGGGAACTTTATTTCTGAGACCTCTACAGATCAGAACTGTCTGCACTCGACATTTAACCTCTAACATCCTCTACTCAGACAGAGTTACACTATAAGAGATTGTCTTGGTCAATACGTTACATAATGAAGATGCTGTCACAAGCTTTGGGGATAAACCTCTGTGACTTCTTTAAAATCGAAGCCTTTCAGGCCGGTTGGAGGTGTTTTCCGTCCTGGATCGTGTGCGGGCTGCAGGCGTGAGAAAACTTAGACTCCTGGGTAATTATTTCCACTTTTACCTTCCTCAAATTATTTTCTTCACGTCCTCAGACACACAAAGCTCCCACAGTCAGAATACCTGCAGTCCTCCCACTTCCTGTTCCTGGCCGTGTTTCACAGGGCCGCTGCAGGATGAATGGCTCGTTTCCGTCGTTCATCATTCACCCCTGCCGAACGAACCCAAAAACAGAGGACGTGGAGGGACCACAAATCCAGGATCAGCTTTTACATAAATCCCCGACCTGGTTAATGATGACAGGAGTGATCTGAGTTTCATGAAATTACTCAGGATCAATCAGCAGGTTCAAGACTGATGAGTTTGTTCTGGTTTGAGACCAAAATGTCAGACTGACTCCGGCCTTTCATTGAAAATCAGACGTGTGGTTTAACTGCCAGAGTGACCTCAGCCACATTCATCATGCATGTAGCCATAAAATACATATTTAGGGTTCTCAAACTAACTCGCGGACTTCATTGGCCGTCCAGTGACAACATTTAACTGCTAACTGAGCCGTCGAGAAATGAGATTTCAGAATGTTTCAGAAGTCAATGCAAATCTACAGCTGTTATTTTTAGGGGTGTGACGAGACACGATTTTAACACCGTTGTTAAGAAATATTCAATGATGAATTATATGAAAAGCATCAAGCATCAACAAGTTAATTTCTTGCGTTCTGGTGAATCTTTTTGCACCAATTTATTTTTTCAAAAAAGGGAAACACAGGCTGCAGGTGACGATTCAAACTGTAACCCTCTAACAGAATGTAAGTAAGTGCTGCTCTCCCCTCCACTTTCACGTATTGAAAAATAACTTAAATTAGTTAAATAACGAATGAAAATGCCTTTAGAAAGGTTTATTTGCACATTAACAAATTAACAAACAAGCTACTGATTATAAAATGACCCAAAAATGTGCAGCAGCTTCTTGTCACGGTTTCTTTTTGTCCAGGTTTTCCGTTCTCTCCCTGTGAACATGACAAAAGAGGAGTGAAGACTAAATCATGCCTGCATGTGTGCTGCCTCAGCAGGGAGGATGATACAGGAGAAATGTTGATCAACAGGAGAAACAGATCTGAATGACTGAGAGCTGCACTGACTTAAGATTCTGTTTTATTATACATTTTGAAATGTCGCGTGCTGCCTGAATTTTGTGGGTTTTTTTCACATATAAAAACATTTCCATTATAAATTGATGAAGAAACTTTCACCAGAATGCAGGAAATGAATATATCATATATCTCAGCATGGAGGATATCTTTAAAACCCCGTTTAAGGATCTTTTCGTCTCGTTCTTGTGGAACCTAATGTTGCGTATCGTGATGTCTCGTGAGCTAAGTGTCTCACAAAGTGAGACAGATCTGTTTCTCCTGGCAACTTTTCTCCTGTACCACGGACTGTAAGCTCTGTGATTGGTCGACCGGAAGTGTCCCGTGCTTTGAAGTAACTTTTACTAGTGGCCAAAACGGCGGCTGTAACAGGGTGGATCAATATATTTGACCGTCACAACCCGAGCGAAATGACTCGTTTCGCTATCAGAATGTGATCCACTCGGTCGGTAACATTTGAAAAGGCTACACCAGCCGCACGTTTACAATTTCACCCCCATTCACGTTAGCGGAGCGCTAAACCGTAAGTTAGCCTGCTCGGCCGGCAAAAGTCAACACGGTGGACGCTGCAGCGCTACTGCCGACTAGCGTTTGGAGGTGTAATTACAGAATGACGGAGACACTGACGCAAGTATAAATGGTAGCTACGGCATTGCTACGTAGATCACGTTAAGTCAGCGCTGTGCAAACGCACCTATTTTCTATATATATATATATATATATATATAAGACTTCTATACAATCAGACTTTTGCAGTGAGTCGCCCCCTGCTGGAAGTTAGAAAGAGTGCAGGTGTCCATCTTGGGCCAATACAGAATTTACAGGCCAATTTCTCCCTCATTTGCTTAAACATTTTCAACTTTGTGCAAATATGAAAAATCTTTACCGTTAGCATGCGCTGCGAGCACGGCAGGATGAATGTGTGAGTTGAAGCAACCAGAGATATAAAAGACAAAAGCACAAACCTTCAGCTTTTCAGTGCGTCTCCGGTTTCAAAGAACCTTTCGTCGGCTCCATCTGGTCCAGTGTTTAGAGGATGATGAAGTGGCGGGCGGACAGTCTGTAACCTCTCATCCTTTATTCCTCTGAAGAACAGAGGAGTCCATTGAGTCGGGAACCAGAGGCGTCCGGCTGTCTGCAGATACTTTACCTCCGGATGGACTGCATGAAAAGGTGCGAAGCTGTTTGCGTGTTGTTTCTCTCTGATGTTGACACCGTCCTCGGAGTCCAGTCTGGACCGTCAGACGGGAAAAAAGAAAAATGAAGCTTCATGGCGTTAACAGTGAAGCCCAGCAGGTTGTAGCTGAAGTGGCCAACATGCAGAAAAAGCTCAATGAATCATAAACGCCAGAGCTTTGGTTTTATTTTGGCTCTGAAGGTCGACTCTCGTGGAGCTTTAACGGGCCGATCAATCAGTCTTTGACCATATAAACTTCAACTATGGTTGTGTCTGTAAGTTGTCAGCAGCATTAACATCATGTGATTTAAAGATGTTAAGGTGGATTCTAAATGTACAAGTGGAGCAAATGTTTTACTTATTTATCTATTAATCACTTTATATTCTGCTGGGTATCTTGTGAATTTTCCCCCCGAGGATCAATAAAGACAATTTAGTCGTTGAGAATATTTTGTATTATTAATCTGAATCTGGAGAGTAATTAAAGCAATCAGATAAATGTAGTGGAGTAAAGTACCAAGACTTCCTCTAAACTCCACAGTTACCACGAACAACCTTATACAACTATAACTTATACAAATATAACTTATACAACTATAACTTATACAAATATCCATAACTATGTTTTCAGTAGTGTAAAAACACCTTTCATAATGAACCGTTATGTTTTTATTCCCTTGAATAATGAGAATGAGACATTTCTATCTACGTACAGCGCGGGTCCTCTTGCATGTTGCGGCGCCGTGTTTCTACAGTAGCCCAAACGGACAAACTGCGCTACAGAGCACGTTTCGTCACTACGTTGAATACGTATGAAGAAGAAGTCCTAAACCCTAACCAAACTGCGCCGTTTCACAAAGTTAACCACTCGTTTTATTTATTTTATTGTTGCTAACTTAACAGCAGATCCCTGAACGTCCAAAAATGATGCTAAACGGGTACACAGGGCGTTAAAAGGCGACGCCAAGGGGTCCTGACAAAGCGTTTATATGTGACGAATTTGCAGCAGGGGTTGCAGGAGGTCCTGGTTCTGGGGCTCTGGGTCGCTGTGACGCCAGAATCTCTACAAACCAAACAATCAGTGGATTGATGGATGAAATAATCAGCAGACCGTTCTCATCTCAGGGCGTCCAATGACAACGCTTTCAGAAAAAGTGACAAAGCGTGGTTATTTATAACTTTGTCTGTGGAAGACACATTGGATGCGTCTATATGAGACCTCTGGGGCGTCTCGTACAGACCGGAAGTGCTAGCTAGCTAGCCTACACTCATGTTAACGGTGTTGAAGCCCCCCTGAAGCCCCCCTGCCCTTACCATAACCATCAGAAATGTTGTTAGTGCCTAAACCCAAGTCACTGACTTTATGCATGTCGGCCTTTGTGCACGGTGGCGTTTCATACGGACGCTGACGGGCACCTTTAGCGTAAAATAATTACGCTTTGTCTGACGCACTGAGATGAGGACGTGTTGAAAAGAATCATCAGCTGCAGTCTGATACTAAAGAGTTCAGAATGAGCTGCAGCTCAACGACTACAGCAGCAACATCCTGCTGCACGTTAATGAGGAGGAAGAAGAGTCTGAGGAGAGAAGAGATAACAGGACATTTTACTGCTTTAATACTTTTACTGAAGTAAAGGATCTTACTCCACCGCTGAGCAGTCTGAGTACTTAGCAGTACTAGAATATCTGAGCTGTGGTATTATGTAATGGTGGGTGCTTCAGTGTGGGCGCGGCGTGCAGATGTCGTCAGCTCTCTGCTGTAAATGAGCGTGTTGTATGAACGTTATGAGAGAGAACATCCCTTTAAAATATTTCAAGGCAGTTAACTAAAGCTTTTACATTTTTCTTCGGCCTCTTGGGGCCAGAATAATTCCACAAAGAGTTACACAAAAATGTTTTTACAGAGGGGATTTTGTTTTATTTCATAAATCAGAAAATAATGTCAATAGGCATTAAAAAAAAATTTATTTTTGCCATGTTTTTGGTAAATAAAATGTTCTATAATTCAGACTGTGAATGATACACGAACCAACCCCTCTGTAGGAACCTTCATAATGTGGTCAGGAATAAAACTGGAAGGTTTGGTGAATGTAAGAGCTGCTGAGGTGGAGATGTAAGGCTCAGAGGAAAAACTCATTTAGAGAGAACGACTCCTTTTGCAGAGAAGTCACGGAGTGCCGCCATTAAAGCGTCGGACCTCAGTTAGAGCCGGTCCTATACGGCGCTGTGATTGGCCAGCTTGTAACTTTGTTTTGAAAAGTTCTGTTTAAACAACGTTATAGTTAATAAAGACTGATAAAAAGTGTATAAACTCCATCTCTTATCGACACCAAGAGACTTAAGAGTCCTCATATATTCGTGAGCTGTTGGCCTGAAAGCATCTTCTAAATTAGGAAACTCTTATTAAGTTTAAACGTTGTCATCAGGCCGTTGTCTGACAGCAGGTTGTTTCATTGCATTTGGTTTATCTGCTGATTACATGAAGGCCTGTTTGTGCCACAGACACTGCAGGAACCACGTGTTGCTTCTTTTTCTGTCTCCTATGAGGCGGTTTATTTTCTCTGAGCGCCGGCGTCAGACAGCAGCTCTGTCTGTCGTCTCTTTGTGGAAAACGTCCTCCACAAATTAGTTATCCAAACATCATTTCCAAAAACGAACAAATTGAATAATTCAGCCCATTTAGCAGAACAAACACACACTTTCACGCACGTTAATGGGATTAACGAGCTGCACTTCACCGTTTCCGTCTCTAAACCAACATCCTCTCCTGTAACGAGTCCGCATTGATTAACAGCTAACGGCAGAGGCGCGAGCAGAGCGGGACGCGTCCAGCTGAAGCCTCTCCAAAAACAACGGGGACGGCGTTTGAAGTGCAAGTGAGCGTCCGGCAGACCTGAGCAACAACACAAACGTTTCCAGGCCACCAAAGAAGAAGAAGCTTCAGTCAGTCTGTGAAGGCAGAGGAGCAAATACAGCCAGCGGCAAGAGTCCTGAACACAAAGTGCAGCAAGTCCTCCAACCTAAACGACACATATGAGCTACTAACTACGTGTTTAACGTTGTGAAACACTCGCAGTTTGGTTAGGTTTAGGAAAACACACGAGACTCGAACGCCGTTCTCCTGAGTCCTGGGTTCGATCCATCAGACCTGGTGCTGTGAATTACGGCTCTTTGAAAGGAGCCAGATCTTTCTGAGAGGCTCTTTCGGCTCCCAAACGGCTCTTTTATTTAATTTAATGGTTCAATTGGTCAAACAGGTTATGCAGAACATTGAAACTTTCTGTCATCTTCATGGTTAAAAAGTGATAACGTATGTTCAGAACAGCCCAGGGTTCCCGCAGGGTCTTAAAAGTATTATAAAAGTCTTGAATTTAATATTCTAAAAATAAGGCCTCAAAATTATTAAATTACGTTTACAGAGGTCTTAAAACTTTTCTTGTCCTTTTGTAGAATAAAATAAATGCTGTAACGTCAAAAAAACCCCACTTTTACTCCGTTTGGTGCGACTTGGACCAGGTTCCTGGTCAGTGAGTGTTACAACAGCAATGGAGAGACAGTTGTGTATGAGGACCGTGTCTGTGTGTCGGCGTTGCGCCGCTCTTGTAAGGTAACGTTATGTGCATGGAAACATCCAACATGCTAACACACATTAAACTTACATCACCCAGATGGGGCGATCACCGGGACGAGAAAAAACAAACCGGAGCCCAACTCCTTGTCCCCGCTGCTTTTAAGCCAATACTATATCTCCATCCATCCATCCATCGTCAACCGCTTATCCTGCGTACAGGGTCGCGGGGCGCTGGAGCCAATCCCAGCTGACATCGGGCGGAAGGCGGGGTACACCCTGGACAGGTTGCCAGTCCATCGCAGGGCCACACATAGAGAAACAACCACTCACGCTCACGTTCACACCTAAGGACAATTTTATAGACACCAGTTAACCTCGGCCGCATGTCTTTGGATGGTGAGAGGAAGCCGGAGAGAACCACGCGGACACGGGGAGAACATGCAAACTCCAAATTCATAGAGATTTTCCATGAAGTTTCATCCTAGGTGGTCTTAAAAAGTCTTAAATTTAATTTTGAGAATTCTGGGGTACCAAGTAACAAAGATGACGCCCTACCGATGCAGATGTATGTGGTTATAAATAGCTACACAACTCTACAGTATACAGACACATGCGATATATTTCAATTACTAAAAATACTTAGTATAAATGTAATTTGGTCCTTGTTTTTTTTTCAGCTGGCGGGTCATTCACATGGATAAGCCGGTTTGTTTGTGACCATCACTAATCCTGCCTCCTTACGCAGACTTTCCGCCTATTTATAATACGTCACCCGACTTCCTCCTTTGCTACCGTCGTACGGCCACTAGAGGGCGCTGCCACAGGAAAGGTAAATATTAAAAATGAAGCCATTTTTTGTTAAGTGTTAAATAGAAAATGTAGGCGTGCTAACACGCTAAACTACTATGATTAATATGGTTACCTGCTTAGCATCAGCATGTTAGCACTGTCATTGTGAGTGTGTTGCTATTGTTAGCACGACAGTAAACTCTTTGGTCTTGTTTTATTTTTGGGTGGGGGGCGGGGGGGTATTTTTGTGTAATTTAGCTGAACTGACTGTTTAATATCATAGATGGCTGTTAAAAAAACATTCATACGACTCAATATTTCATTCAGTTTCCCCCAAGTGGTCAACTTACAGCTCTCACAACTTTTACCTGCATTCTCTCCAATGGCCAGCAGGGGGCGACTCCACTTGATGTATCTACTTGTCAGCTGATTTATTCCCTCAGTAAACACTTTCCTTTATTAGTTTTTAGTTTATGGTCTCAGTCGCTAGTTTCAAGTCTTCTTCAACACAGCATGATGTTCATTTAGTAAATTATGGTCCCATTTAGAGGAACAGAGACCAGGAAGCAGGGGAGGCTTTAGGGCGGGGCTACAAGCTGATTGACAGGTCACTATCAGGACAGAGGCGACTCGTATCCACTGTGTACATTTAACTAGCCGTGAACATGTGTTTGGGTGTTGTCAGTGTTTTTGTCTCTGAGCTTGGACCCTCTCACAGAATTTTTGACTTTACGAAAGTTAAGTGGAAGTTTTTGGTCCTAAAAACGTCTTGTTCAGCTCTAAGGAGTCGGTTGTTTTTTTTTTCCCTGGGAAGTTTATTTTGTTTTAAGCCTGTTTGTTGCATTTAGAATCACAGTTACAGTTGATGGGAAATACAGATGCACCTTGGTAACCAAGCTAGCAAGCGCCTCCCTCTCGGCTAAATGTCTCTTTCCCAAAAAAAAAAACAAGATGGCGACTGCCAAATTGTCAAACTCGAGGCTTCAAAACGGTCCACAAGCAAACAGGTGACATCACGGCGACTACGTCCACTTCTTTTATACAGTCAATGTTTAGCACAGCTGCAGATCCGGGTTTTGGCCACTAGGTGTCACCATTTTAAGCGAACGTGACGCTTTGAAATGAACCTTTTCTTTCGAAAGCTTTGTTTCCCAACTCCCTGCACAAACCCTCTGTGTGATCAGAACCTTTCATAACACCCTGCGTGTGTGTGTTTCCACCTTTTTATAAAGCTGGCAGCGGCTGGTCATGGTGATCCTCTGTAAAAGCTGTTAAGGGTTTGTTGATCTTTGTGATTACATGTCGTCTTGGCTGCAGCGGGTCCGAAGATTCGTGGGAGGTTCTGAGAAACATTAATGCGAGGGAAAGTGTTTGGCTGGTGCGGACGGAGCTTTTAGCACATTCCTCTGCAGCAGAACGTAGACGTGGTCTGGGTTCAGTCCTCGTTTGTCCCGGCTTCGCTCTCCTCCCGGAGAAAACTGGGCAAACTTAAAGCCAGTCAATCAAACGCTGTGAATCTGAGTCAGCAGGTTGTGGATTCTGCCATGCTGCCGATAGCTGAGCTGGCTTTTAACTCCTCGCTGAAGAAAAGTAGTTTTGTGTTTGAAACTTTTTTCTCTGGAAGAAAACCGTTCGGGAAACTCCTGACCTCCAAGCTGGAGCGTTACAAAGATGATTTACCAGCTAGTGCTGATGATTGTTTAGTTTCAGAGTACGATATGATGAGCCTGCTGATGATTTCATGTGACAAATACAACCACGATATGTTGGTTGGATCATTATGATCAGAAACAAAACTTAAGGCCTCTAGGTAAACTTTCATTTTAATTTATGCATTTATTTCAAGTATGAATTGTAAATTTAAGGTGTTTTTAAAGTCGGGGTTTTGGTTTATTCAGTATTCAGGTATTTAAATTAATGTACACTGACATATAAAGTTGTTTAAAAGGTTTTAAAGGTACTTGTACTTTAAAGGACATTCATTTTTCAATCAAGGTGAAAATGTTGTGGTTTTACCCACAGACTGTTTAAAAGAAGTTGCAGCGCAGCCAAGGGCGTCACTTTGTGTTGAAGTGGTGGAGACACAGGGGCTCAGATTTGGGATGTGAAAAGGCACACTTAGCTCGCGAGACATCACGATACACGACATTAGATTCCACTAGTACCTCGCCTTTCGCCCGATGTCAGCTGGGATTGGCTCCAGCCCCCCTACGCGACCCTGTACGCAGGATAAGCGGTTGACAATGAATGGATGGAATATCAACACACATGTTGGCCTGGTTTAGTCTTCCCTCCGCTCCTCTTGTCATGTTCAAAGGCAGAGAACGGAAAACCTGGCCAAAAAGAAACTGGGTCATTTTATAATCAGTAGCTTGTTTGTTTTTTTGTTTGTTACTTTTTTTTACTTTTGCGTTTTCATTTGCTATTTAACTGCAAGCTATATTTCAGAACGATTTTTAAATAAATTATGCTTTAAAAATGTGGTGGGGACAAAATCAGCCATTTCAAAAAGTTCAAATTCATATTAACTTTGACGTTAGCTGAGATGCTAATTTTAGCTAGCGACAAACAGGCTTAAAACAAAATGTCCTTACCGGAAAAAATGAGCGGCCGACTCCTGATGAGCTTTTTCAGCGGCGATGGTTAAATGTACGCAGAGCAGCGGAGACAAGTTGCCTCTATCCTGACTGACAGATCGCCATGTTAGCGGCTTGTCAATCTCCTTGTAGCCCCGCCCTAAAGCCTCCCCTGCTTCCTGGTCTCTGTTCCTCTAAATGGGACCATAATTTACTAAATGAACATCATGCTGTGTTGAAGAAGACTTGAAACTAGCGACTGAGACCAGAAACTCATCTGGAAAGTGTTTACTGAGGGAATAAATCAGCTGACAAGTAGAAACATTTTCTCAGAGACTTCTATACAATCACACTTCTTTCTGCAGCCGCTGGAGTCGCCCCCTGCTGGCTGCTGGAGAGGACGCAGGTTTAAGGCGCCCCCTGCTGGCTGCTGGAGAGGACGCAGGTTTAAGTCGCCCCCTGCTGGCCGCTAGAGAGGACGCAGGTTTAAGTCGCCCCCTGCTGGCTGCTGGAGAGGACGCAGGTTTAAGTCGC
>NC_060172.1:1961360-1991155 GCF_021292245.1 Micropterus dolomieu | reverse complement strand
AATCACAACAACAGTTATCTCACAGCGCTTTTCATAAAAGAGCAGGTCTAGACCGTACTCTGTGATGATATTTACAGAAGCCCAACAGTTCCCACCAAGAGCAGCACTAGGAGACAGAGGCAAGGAAAAACTTCCTTTTAAGAGGCAGAAACCTCGAGCAGAACCATGACTCAGGGTGGGCGGCCATCTGCCTCCACCGGTTGGGGTGAGAGAGAGAGAGAGAGAGAGAGAGAGAGAGAGAGAGAAAGAAAGAGAGAGAGAGAAAGAGAGAGAGAGAGAGAGAGAGGCAGCCTACACAATATACACACAGAGGTACAGACAGCGAAGGTGATGTTGCTATAAACTAAATGAAAAATGGTACAGATATTTATAATAGTGTTAATGGTAACCATCGTAATGTTAATGATTATAATAACAGTAATAACAATAAGACTAGTAACAATAGTCGTTGCAGCAGAGGGTGTCGAGCAGGAACACGGGGGCAGCAGGCGACCCGCAACCACAGATCCAGACTCCACAGCTCCAGAGCAACACGATCCATTTCAATCATCAATAACTGTCTCAGACAGCTGCCAATATAGATAGTGACCACCCTTAAACATTTCACACCTGAAAGTTTAGAAAGTAAGTAATTAATTTAAAAATTAAATATGCAGGTTTTAATTTCAACCGTTTGCTCATTCCTGAATATATTGACATCAAACCACCTCTCAACTGTCCTGGACGTCCTCTCACAGCTGTTAGTTCTACTAAGTTTATCTTGAAGTACGTGGGATTTATTGTTTTGTTTGTTTTTTCCTGTGGTATCGCATTGGTATCGAGTATCGTGAAATTTTACTGGTATCGGTATCGACTACTACATTTCTGGCATCATGACATCCCTAGAAGGGTAAAAGCCAAACTTCATGGCAGCGGTTTTTAAAGGTTTCTCATTCTGGATCTAAGTGTTGGACAGACTGATGAACAGAGAAAAGAGCGCCGCCTACAGGAACTTAAAGCCCAAATGTTTTCACGTTATTGGGGGGTGTTCGATAATCAAGTGAGATACTAGACTGGAGAAACTCCCAGACGAAGCAGTTTGAAGTTAAAGTGAAACAGCATCTAATAATAAACCGCTCCAAACCTGTCTGCCTGGTTGAAGATCAGCTTCTTCTTAACTTCCTGTTAACCGTTCTCTCTGCAGACTGACTCACAGCGGTGCAGCAGGAAATCCCCTTGTGATGTAAAACCAGCATTTACAGAGTCGACACACACAAAAAAAAATCCCCGAACACGTGCCCACGCACCATCTCACGCCGTGAGCCCAGAAAGTTCACCACCACATCCAAACTAAACGGTTTGAGTCCTGCTGCACTCGCTGCCGTTTGTCTGAACCCAAACATTGAAGCAAGACTGATTCAAGATCTGATTCCCGATCTGGGAGGAGGTCAAACTGGGTTTTTAGTCCTTCTTGAGGGGGTCACGGATACCAATGGCTTAGGTGAAGTCGTACATTGAGAGACACTGGAGAAACTGGCCAGAGCAGCATTTGTTGTAGTGGTCGAAACCATACGGGTTTCACAAACATCCATCGGGTTTCTGCTTTAGATTTCCGAACGTGGCTGGTGTTTAAAGGAGAGCGGGGTACAGTCTGTCAGACATCACTCAGCTGCATAATTCTCTACAGTATAACTATTTATCACTGGCCAGTAATGCAGTTAGATTAGAGCTGCTGTCATTTAGGGGACTGTGATGGTGGTGGTACAGTGGATAAAACACATGCCCTTGGTGTGAGCGACCCAGGCGATATAATTTTCCTCAACGATATAATAAATGTTCAATCAATGTTTGATTTAATTCATTTGAATCACAAACAAATGAGCACATACATTTTCTATTAAGATATTTATTTTGTTGAGGAAAAAAGGACTGAAAAAATGTATTTGTAGATTTTTTTTTTTTTTATCATAATAGTTTTGACCGTTCTGCCTCAGATTTGTGAAGTGATTCACTGTTTGGTATCAAGTGTTTGTTTCTGACCAGAAAGAAAAGTTTAAAACCCCAATTAACCATCTAGTTTATTCAACTTTCACATATGAGCAAATATTTTGTCTCTAAACTTTTGAGTTTCAGGATGAAAATTCAGTCAATTTGAGTATTTATATGCCTTTTATAAAGAAATGTTTTTATAATAGTTTTTCATTGTTGCTTTAAAGATCTGTATTAAATATTTTTCATTTACAGGCTGAAAAACTGTGGACAGTGACTTAACCTTTTCACAATCATTTTGTGTTCATAGATATTGTGATATCATTATTGATTTGTCTAGAAATATATTGATTATCGCAGTAATAATATTGGTATTGTGAGGCATGTATCGTATCGAAACCTTCCCAATAGACGCTTGGTTGCCCTTGTCTGTTTATGGCTATAATAATCTGACAGACACAAAGAGTCTGAACGTGACATTACAAACAGGAAGATGGTAGAATAAAAAAAATAAACAGTGTGTGTGTTGTAAAGCAGAACCAGTTAAAAGTTTTCCAGAGGAGCAGCTGTTTCTAGCGCCGTGTTCCACTTCACACTGTAAATCAGAATAAACGGGATTCAATTATGTTATGTCAAGCCGGGACATTCCTCTGCAGACATCTGATCTCCGTCAAATTACCGGCTACAAAACCCTCTGAACAGATGGCATCAGAGTCACGTAACTTCAGCCTTATCTCTTCTCATCTCGCCAGACGTGCACATACGGTGGTGATGTTTCAAGTCAGGCAGGGTGAGGACTCCCGTCAACATACCGAGCGGAGAAAAACATGCATCCAGATCCTGAAACTCATCAGGATCCTGCAATATCTCCGACAGACGCAGACTAAAGTCAGAAAGGGTATTTATGTTTACGTTAGGGGTTGTTCCCAGAAGAGCACACTTTGTTTTCTGCCCGCTTAAAGACAGCAGAGTGTTTAACAATGGCCCCAGATTTCAGATTACAAATGTTTTGTGTCCGAGAAGCAACTTGTTCTTGGTGTTCTGAGTTGTTTTTGTTTGTCTTTTATTCACACAGCTTTGGGCTTCTGTAGTTCTGTATGTGCATAATAATAAATATATTGTTTAAATAGAAACTGAAACAAAAATAAGAGACCTGTCAACTATTAATTTAAATATCAACTATTTTGATAATTGATTAATCATTCTGAGTCTCTTTTTAAGAAAGAAATGTTAAAATTCTCTGATCTTAAATGTGAATATTTTCTGGTTTCTTTTCTACTTGATGACAGTAAACTCAATCTTTTTTGGTTGTGAACGTTTGAGGATGCCCTCTTGAGCTTTGGGAAGCACTGACATTTTTCACCGTTTTCTTGCAATTTATAAACCAATAAACAAATTGATAAATCAAAATAATAATAATAATAATAATAATAATAATATTATTAACAGATTAAATCAACAATTAAAATGTTTGGCGTCACAAGACAAAAGATGTCTGGGAAGTTTTTATAACGTCATTAACAAACTTTCAGTCTTAATATTAATACATGAAAGTTGTCAGCTGGTCAATGTGAACTTCAAGTGGATGCAGACAAAGCAGGAACCTCCAGTTCTGAGTTTTACCTCAGAGTTGATCTGCTAATAACTGGGAGACATTTAAATTGTTTAACCCCGTACGTAAAACTTTAAACGTGGCCTCACTTCACAGGTATCACAGGAGTAACTTCCAGAAGTGTCTCTGTTTTATAAAATCATTCTTATATCCGTGTTGTTTTTGTCTGAGCTCAGCCAGAGTTTACTTGTCTGTCGGTCAGCGAGGGGTTAAAGTCCTCTGACTGGCTGTTATCTCGGCTGAGATATTAACCTTTGATCTCCCAGACACACCCGCTGCAGGTGTAATCAGGAAACGGCCCGCTCGCTTTATCTGAGTTACATCAAGACGAGGAGATCTGGTCACTGTTAAAATGGGCGCTCGTGTTACTGCAGCTTTTATTTTGGGGAATGTGTGAATTTATTTGACCGTTTAGTCACTTCACCTGACGAGCTGCAGATTTGATCTGTTTTGATCAAAATTAGCTCCTTTTCTTTTTATTAATGACTGATGAATTAGTTTCCCTGTCTGAACATTTGTTATTTTGTTTGTTTTGTTTGACTCCTGCTGCTTTATAGCGAACAGTTTTAAATACAACGTGGCGGCGGTAAGGATCAAGCTAGTTAATCAGTTACTGCACCGGATCAGCTGGTTATCTATTAGCTGGTGACGGTCAGAATGTGTTGGTACACAATTTATTTATTTCTCTTTATTGCACAGAATCAAATCTTTTCCACAACATACACAGATTTGCACAGAATCTAAGAGGTGTTTTTCACGAGAAAGAGAAAATGTATGTGCGCCGTAAGAGCGAGTGGAAAACGCCAATCGAGTCCCTTGAGACAGGTTTTAACCCGATGAGAAGCGTTGTCACGTTTTAATCTGCACCCCTGGTACTCGGGATCTCACAAGTACAGATAATTTGGTACAAAGTCGATACCAAAATTCTGAGAACATGATGATACTCGTTTTGCTCGGTACAGAAGGTACCGGAGGTCCAACACGTGGAAGATAGACAAGTGCAGCTGCAGTGACAGCTTCGCCTCGACCAATAGAAGAGAGTTTGAAAACCAGATGAAGTTAGTTTCACAGCTGTTTCCTTCAACAGCTCCGGGTCAAAGCCTGGATTTCTCCCAATTCTGGATCTGTTGGAGAGCCGATTCAGGCAGACGTTTCAGTTTGATCACTTGAAAATCACCAAAAGGTGACGACGCAGTTTGCAGCTCTAAGAACTGACATCTGTCCGATGCTCCTGTTCCTGTGGGAGGAGTTAGGGAGCGTCTGAAAAGGTTTCCATCATCAATAACCAGTTTGTTTTTCCAATATGAAAATCTCAAACCCCTGCAAATATAGATAGTGACCACCCTTAAAAATGTAACACTTGTGGGTTTTTAAAGAAAAGTTTAGAAAATTAAGTTAATAATTAATATTATTAAATATGTACAGGTTGTAATTTCAACAGCTTGCTCATTTCTGAATATATTCACATCAAACCACCTCTCATCTGTCCTGGACATCCTCTCTCAACTTTCACAGCTGTTCTTTGTAAAGTTTAAATGTTTTTATTAAAAGGAGTGTTTGTTGAAGTACAATGTTTTGCTCTTTACCGTGGTATCCAAGTTGATATTGAGAATCAGGGAATTTTACTGGTATCAACTGCAAAATTCCTTGTATCCCTGCCTTGTGCCAAACAAAGGTGCTTTTTAGGTCTGAAGGATATGATGTGCCCCGCGACCCGACCCCGGATAAGCGGATGAAGATGGATGGATATGATGCGTCGGTCAGGACGTCTCGCAGGTTAGCCGTTCAGCATCAGTTACCATGACGATGTACCTGAAAACCTCAAGTTACCTGGCTGACCTGACATCCTGCTTCGTACTACAGGACTCTGTTCATATGAACTCGCCACCGCGGACCTCCGTCACGCTCCCGTTTACACACAGATTTGAAAATGTGTCAGTTATCAGTGTGACCTTTAAATCCGCCCGCAGAGAAAAACAAACCCATCAATTCTCAGAGCTGAACGCCGACTTCCTCAACGAGCCGAGACTAAAATCACAGGACACAATAAAACACCAGTTAGTCATGAACAGCAGCTGAACGCAGGCCAAGTACCTGTCTGGTCTGATCTGGTGTCTGTGACGTGACGGCTACTAACAAATACACTGTGCGAGGATCACGGTCACTGAATGCAGCGTGAACGTGGAAATAAAAGTAGTGTTTGAGGAAGAAGCTGTCTAAACATTACAGAGAAATCAAATTGTTCCTGTGTCCTAAATACCAACTTCTGATCTTACTCCTTGAATGTCCTTAATACTCCTTTAAAATCAAGATACGTTATTTATAAAAAGAAACTTTGAAGTAAATTGCTAAAGTTATTCAGTCATTTTTAAAAGATTTATTTATTCAGATGTTGCTTCCTGGAGGCTCTAGTGAGCTTGTAATGTCTTTTATTGATGGTTATAGGATTTTATTGGTTTATTATTGAAAAAAATATCCTTTTAATTAGTCCCATTACAGTATTTCTAACTGTTATACTTATTGTTCTATTGCTATTAAATCCAGTTATTTTGTTATCTGTTGTGTTGAGCTGTATCTGTGGGATCAATAAAGCCTATCTTATCTTATCTTATTAAATAACCCCTGGTGTGACAATTGAGGAAACTTTAAAGGAACAAAGAGTATGAGCATCTAAATTAGCCCTTAAAACACACAAAAGCCTTTTCAGGCTGCTTACATTTGTATTACATCATCGTGGGGCTGCACCTAGCAATTACTTTCATAACCTGTTAATTATTTTTTAATAGATTGGTTAATAGTTTAGTCAATAAAATGTAAAATCCTCAAGTTAACTTCTTCAAAGGTTTTGTCAGCCCAACAGTCAAACCCCCCAAAATATTCAGTTTACCTGATATAAAAATCACAGAAAATCTGAAACTCTGGAAAAACTGTAACCAGAGACAATGACAGATTAATTTAAGTAGCCTTCGACTTATTAAAGTTTTTCAAACAAAAACAGCAAATATTTTAGTTCAGATGTTTCTGAAGAGTTTCTTCCTTCCTCCTTCTACTAACAACTTTGTTAATTTAAAGGAGGTTTGGCATAAACCAAGTTAAGACATAACGGAGATGTTTAACTTTAATGACAGCTAATAAAAAGTTGTGAAAACAGTATTTAATAATTAATTAGATGAAAGAAATAAGGGTCAACTTCTACAAGAGTTTCTATTCAAAAAGAAGTTTGGTTTGTTTAAGGTGGTATCAAGAAATAATGTGAAACTAACCTACACTTTATCTACTAAAACTTTAAAGGAGGTTTGGCACAAACTAAGTTAAGACATTAATGGAGATAAAGGGTTTTAACTTCAATGTCAGCTAAGAAAAAGTTGTAAAAAATAGTATTTAATAAGTAAATAGGTTAATGAAATGCGTATGGGTTTTTAGTAGATGTATTTCTATACATAAAGATATTTGGTTTGTTTAAGGTGGTATCAAAATATAGTGTAAAAGTAACCTCTACTAAAAACTCTGTTTATTTGAAATAGGTTTGGCATAAACTAAGTTCAGGCAATTAATGGAGATGTATGGTGTAACTTCAATGTCAGCTAATAAAAAGTTCTGTAAACAATAATCAATAAGTAAGTACACATGTAAACATTCATGTATTTAGTTACACATTACAACAAATGTTTGTTTTGTTTAAGGTGGTAAAAAAGTAACGTTTACTCTCCATCTACTAAAAACTCTGTTTATTTGAAGGAGGTTTGGCATAAACTAAGTTAAGACATTAATGGAGGTGTCGGGGTTTTAACTTCATTGTCAGCTTACAAAAAGTTATACAAACAGTATTTAATAAGTAAATAGGTGAATGAAATGAGTATGGGTAAAGTTATACACACACAAAAAACAAAAGTTTGTTTTGTTTAAGGTGGTATCAAGAAATAGAGTAAAAGTAACGTAACTAAAAACTCTGTTTATTTGAAGGAGGTTTGGCATAAACTAAGTTAAGACATTAATGGGAGATTTAGGGTTTAAGTTTAATGTCAGTTAATAAAAACTTGTGTAAACAGTATTTAATGTGTATAAAGACAGACAGAGTGAAGTTTTAGACGACATTTTCATCAGTAAGCGTTTCTTCTAACGTTAGCTAGCTGCTCTCTGACATTTTCTTGGGTCCGTTTCGATGTTAACGACCGACTGACCGCCAGGCCAACTCTTACAAAAACAACATCTCACTGCGGATAAACACTCGCACACGGTGTTAACTTTCTCCTCAGCGGACACACGGACAACACTTTAACTTTAGGCCCCGTTACAATATTCACTTTACCCGATGCCGCCGCCGCTGTTTTACACTTTGACCAGACATTTCGGTTAAACTCACCGTTTGGAAACTCGACGTCAAGAAGTCCAAACGCGTCTTCAACCGCCGGGGCTGGTTTAAAAATGGAGTCTGACTTGGTGTAACGGTGAAGGGGTTTGTAGAAGAGAAAGTAGACACGGTGTAACAGTTGGAGCTAAAGAGAGAAGACGGTGACTCTCGGTCGGTGAAGTCCTCCTGCTGCCATAAGAGATGAGGTCACCTCGGTAAAAATAAAAGGATGCCGTCATCGAAGCGCCAGTCAAATGAACGCAACAGGCGTCTTAAAGGCGCAGGCACCGTCCCAACTGAGCCGACAGAAAATAACTAACCGGACACTGTGGTTTATTTATGTTTTGGTCATTATAACTTCAAGTTGTCAACAGAGACACGCAGTAACAACAAAAAACAAATTTCCCCTTTTTTCCCTTGTTGTAATTTGATATTTTTAATAATTGTTCCTCGGAAAAATGCTACTGCTGGTCAAAAAGCAAGACATATTTTAAGATATATATTTGGTTTTTAGCTAGTAGTGGGTATTTTTTTCTCTTTATTTTTTAATTTATTTTATTGTTTATTATTTATATACATGTTTTATTCTTTATATGTGACTTTCTGAATTGGCAACATTGTTTACATTCATGCCAATAAAGCATATTGAATTGAATTAAAATATAACTCTGCCCTACGCTTATTTCTGCTGGGGGGGAAACAGAGAAAGTGTTAAGCAGTGGTACTGTAACTAAGTACTGTACTTAAGTATACATTTGAGGTACTTGTACTGTAGTTGACTATCCATTTCATGACACTTTATACTTCTATGCCACGTCTCAGAGTCAAATACTGTACTTTTTACTGCACTACATGTGTTTGGCAGCTTTAGTTACTACTTTAGATAGATTTTTAAAAAAAACAGCGCTTCAAGAAGAATATAGTTCATCCATCCATTTCCTGTCCATGTATCTCTAGATGTTTGTGATAAACCGAATATAAGGACAAAGTCGAGGTACTTTACTTTTCTACTTGAGTATTTTCATTTCATGAAGCTTTACTTCTACTTATTTACTATATCTTGGAAGTAATATTGTACATTTTACTCCACTACATGCGTCTGACGGCTTTAGTTAGTTGGCGTTAAACTGCAGGATGAAGAGTTCCTTCATGTTCTTCATCCTCCAGCAGAGTAAACTCTTTAAACCTCCTTGGATCAGCGGGAAAATGCATCGTAACAAAGCTGGAAACAGGCTGTTTTTCTGACTATTCAGAGATACTGCGTCCTCAAACACATGATGCATTGCTGCAGATTAAACTACTCAACAGGATATAAAGGAGTTAAAATGAGCTCCACTTTAATGCAGCAGGAATAGTAATCCAGAAACATCAGATATAAAAGAGAAACACTTTACTGCAACACGAGTACTTTTCTGATTATACTTACACATTATTATAACATACTTCAGTAAAGTTTTGAATGCAGGAATTTAACTTTGTTTTCACAGTGTTATTAGTAGCTTTTCTGAAGGAAAGGATCTGAGTATGTGATAATCACATAGGGAGCAGCCTAGTAAAGAAAGGTAACTGTTTTGTTGCAGAAAGTCTTGGCTTGCACAAGACTTTTACAAATCAGTGATTTGTAATCACAGCTTAAACCAGCAGCTCCCTGCTATTGAAAAAGACTGACTGCATCTTTATTTGGTGAGTTTATTAATCAGCTAATTCTCATGCAGCTTCTGAGGTGCAGCATTTCAGTTAATTTCAGTTTGAGCAGAGTGAGGACAATGGATGTGATGAAAGCAGAAGACAGCTGAAAGGTTTTTCATACTGGGGCAATTAGCATGCATGCATAACTCTGACCTGATGAATGAAACGATCAAAGCTCTGAGCTGCTGCAGAGCTGGAAGACACCAAGATGCTGAACACAATGTTAGTGTAATCATGCTGTCCAGGAAAAGTGCGTTTTAAATGGCTTGGCTGGATCGTTAAACTGAGTGTTTGTGTCAGGAATGAGCTTCTGAAGGGTCACTCACATAAAACAGCCATAGTTTTTTTTAAAAGGAGCAGAAGTTTTTTCAGTCTGTTCTCACCAGAAAAACAACCATATGGGTCGTTTGTTGAAGCACGTTACTATGTGCGTTCGAGATGACTGCGTCTGACTTTCAATGACTTCATCAAAAGTCAGACACAAGCTGCAGGCGACTGCAGGGGTGGCGTTTAAAAACACTGCCGCCAGGCTTGAAACACTCTACTTCCCGTAGAGTGCGTGAGCTTTGAACAACGTCCAATCTGGCAGCATTAATAAATATTAATAAAGTATATCTTATTAGCAAAGGCAGATGTGATGGTGATGATCAGGCAAAAGATTCAGACTCAGAAAACTTGTGAAGTCAGTTAATTTCTAACTAGCAAGCCTTATGTTAAGTCCAGCATTCATCATGTTAAGCCAGCGTTGCTAATCGCCGCATTAAGTCACCCATTACGACCCACATTTACACTTATTGTGGCTGAAACCTCTAGTGGCCGCAAGATGGTAGCAAAGGAGGAAGTACTTTTGTTATAATAATAATAATAATAACAAAGCAGAGCCAAGATGGAGACGGCCAAAATGCCAGAACAGTAGTCCACAAACCAACGGGTGACGTCACAGCGGCTTTGTCCACTTCATTTGTTCATTCTTAACATTTCATTAATTTTTTTGTTGGCAGAAATGAGCTTCCATATCGACAACATCAGAGTGAGAAGTGAAAAGATTTGGCAGAAGTGGAACAGGGAGGTAAAGGGAAGAGAAAGTTGTGATCTTTCTGTCAGGTGAACGGAGGTTTCTGTTCATCTGACCAAACTTAAGCTGAGTCACTGAACAATGACAAAAATCTCAGTTACAGGAAGCAGAGACAACTTTTCATAAATGGACTTTTTCACAGAATGTACCAGATAGAAAAAGTTGGAGACAAATTTTGTAAAACACCTGTTGCTTTGTTTTAACATGTGAGAAATACACTAACAATAACTTTTATTATAAAGATAATATTAGGCTTTTCTAACATTTTACCTTCTTTAACAGTGGACAATGGTTCCACATTGGCAAAAACAAACTCCCAAGTTTTAACCTTTGTGTAGTCAAACTCTTTTTTTATATTACTGAGGTATCATTTCAAACAACCCTCTATTATACAGCCGCACATTATAACCATTTATAAGGTGTAATCAGCTACAACATTAAAGTTGTCAAAAATGTAACAGCAAAAAATAACATTTTGAATTAAAAAAAACAAAAGACTGAGCTCCAACTGGACATTAAGAAAAGTATTATTAGATAAAAACTGAATCATTATCAGAAAGAGCTTTATTGCAAAGTAGTATTTCACATGTACCAGGAATCATAGAGGAAAACATAGAGTTGAAATAAATGTAAAAGTATAAATATATGGAATAAACAGTGTTATAAAAGAACTGTAGAAGAAAAAACAATGTGGCTGTTATTTACATGTGCATTACTACAGATTTGTTGATACAGGGGGAGAGGATTTATATTTATATGTAAAAATTGACAAAATATAAAAATGAAAGAAAAATAAAGGAAATGTGGAATATGGCACAGTTTGTGCAGTGATATGCAAAATATCAGAAGGGGCCTGTTTGGATTTTCGCTCTTAAAAAAAAGAAAACAGGGGGATAATGTGATTATTTAGATAAAAATAAATAAGAAATTAAACAACATTTCCAATTTTATTTCCTCCCTTACAACTAGTTTTACATCTTAGAGATTTAAAAACAGGTGCTCCTTTCAGAGGTCCACTTCTCACCCCTAGATACCACCAAAACTTACACACTGAACCTTTAATGCACAGGGTTTGACTAGAATGAATAGAAGAGTGGAGAGCGTTTTAACCACACTAAGGTTTGATCATAAATAAAACATTGTTTTAATAAGGTGAAAGTCAATCAGGTGAACGTTTGGAATGTAAATCCACAGAAAATGTTTAACATGAACTATCACATTGTGGGAAATATAGGGACAAGAGGATAAGTCAGAAGATGAGTCAGGCAGGAAGGAAGTGGAGGTTTATTGGGAATTAGGGGGGTGGTGATGGTGCAGTGGTAAAGACACGTGCCTTTTTTAAACACTTAACCCCTTGTTGCTCCAGAGGCGTGCAACCTCTGACATATATCGCTTTGTCAGTCAGCTAAACGAATAAACATAAACGTAACAACAGGAGATGGGGTAACGGACAAGCAGAAACAATCTGAAGAATATAGTGACATTTTATAGGATTTAGGTTTTTATTTTTATTTGTTTTATTTATTATGATGATGATGATGTAAAACAGTCCTCTCAAACAGGCTACAATTCATGCTACATCCTCCGGTGCAGTAGGGGGCGGTGTGCACCTTTAAAGGTCATGAGTTCAACCCGCCATAAAATCAAACGTAAGCTGACGTAAGCGCGTCACGTCAACAGGAAACACGATGTAAACACAGTAAAACAAACATCACGCTAATTGTCTCGGTTCGCTTTTGTTCCGTTAACGCGGACTAACTGAAGTTTATCTCATTTATTATCTCGCGGTTTTAAATAACTGCGCCATTAGCTGACTGCGGCTAACGCGAGTTAGCTGCTAGCACGCTAGCGTTCACCACAATGGATGAAAACAAGGTGAGAAGCTAACAGAAGCTAACACACAGCTGCTTTGTTTTTATTATATTAGCGACATGCTAACTCTTAATTTACAGTTTATAATTTAACCAACACTAGGTTACAGTCCAAATGAGGCTACTGGCTGTAAATTTAACTGTCTAAATGTAAACTGACTAGCTTGTGTGAAGCTAGCTGTGGTAGAATATATGTACGTAACAGTGTTGGCTAGCTAACACGGCTAGCAGTACAGTAAGCAAACACTTAGATATCCTAACGTTGGATTTCTGTCACGGTATAAATGGATCAATAACTCAACCAGATAGTCTAGGGTGGTTTGCTCATGTCCTTTTTTTTATTCTGATAAAATGTCATGTGATGTTAAATTTACTTAAAACTTTGTGGTACTTCTTATTTTTAGAGAAAAACACTAATGTCTGATATAAGTTCTAGTTTTGTATTAAGCAGTGACTCGTGGTGTTATTGGACCCAGCTGCTTAATGTCCTCTTTACTGTGAGTGAGTCTGGTATGTAGGTTAGCCAGCTGACATTTTGTCAGGTAGACTTAAGTCAGCTGAAACAAATGCGGTCTAATACAATAGTCCTGTAATAAATCCTCCCTTTGTGAAGGTCATTGAGTTTTTGTTGGATGTAGTTTGCATTATACTGACAGGTGTTTCTATCATTTTGTCCAGCTCCATTTATCAATGAGGGCAGGCTAAATAACAAACACAATGCATTATAGTTCAACAACAACAACTACATCCAACACAATGACCACACAACAAAAGATAAAATACAGAGAATAAAGATGAGATAAAAACAAACTGTTTCAGACTCTCCTCTCTGGCAGGAGGCCGCTATCCTCATCAACAAGGCCCAGGTCCCCCACTGACACTCCCCCCTTGCAAATAATACGTGTGTCACTGCACACAGTATACACTATTTCATTTCATACCATGCACAAACCGGCATATTGCGCACAAATCCTTGTTCTATATTTTTATATTGTCACTTTATATATTTCGTTGCAATCCATCTGCACAACATAAACCCAGAATAATGAATTTGTTCTGCAAATAGTTGTATTATTTTTCTCTATTCTCTTTAATATTCTTATATAACTTGCATTGTCTATTCCATATTTAGATATTTCTACATTTATTTATGTCAGTTATATGTTTGTCTGCGTGTAGCACCTTATCACCAAATTCCTCGTATGTGGTGAACACTACTTGGCAATAAAGCTCCTTCTGATATTCTGAAATGGTGGACAGCAGATCTCAGACCTGTTTAACTCAAGCTAAACCCAATTACTAAATTTGGGGAAGCTGCTTGACACTAGTGTGCACCTTTTTATAAATGGAATTATAGTTGTGGTTCTGAAAGTGGTGATACAACCTGATCTTTTCAGTTGTTATCACATCAATAGATTTCTTCTTTCTGCAGTAATTGATAAAATGCTGCTCTCTCTAAAATGCCCATTATAATGATAAAAATACCACTAATGAGCACTAAGTTCACACTTTACACACTTATGATGACAGTAACTTATTTAGTACATGTGACCCTGAACTGGTCTCAGCTAGGAGGAGGTGCTTTTCTCTCAGTTCTAAGCTGTGGTGTGGACTTGAGTCACACGACTCGGACTCGAGTCAGAAATATGATGACTTTAGATTTAACATGACAGAATCCAAAAAGACTTGCACTGGGACTTAAACACCAATGACTCGTGACTTCACTTGGACTTGTGCCTTTTGACTCGAACTGACTTAATACCCTCCCCAACATACATATAATATGTTATACGACATTTGTTGTTGTCGCATAATGCTTAGCTTAACGCTTTATTCAATAAAGTATTTAACATTTTTAACTCTTGTCAACTCTTGCCTTGAGACTTACTTGTAAAACAATGACTTGGTCCCAACTCTGGATAATACAACTTGATCGTTTTAGTTTTTATGTGTGTGTTCCTGATTAGCTGTAATACACATGTTTCTGTTATGTTCATGAGGTGATCTGTGATGTCTGGATGGTAGAACAGGTAGAGATGCAGGAGGTGAGGCAGTTGGAGGAAATGTTTATTCCTGCCCTCTGTTTTCATAAAGATTGATGCAGCAGACAGATTAATGTTGAAAAATTCAGCCCAATAAAAACTATGTGAAAATAACCATGCTGTCATTCTAGGTTGAGAAATAACTCTGTGTTGTCCGTGTTGTCAGATGGTGGCTGGTAAAGTTAAGAAACCGGGCAAACGTGGCCGCAAACCTGCAAAGATCGACCTGAAGGCCAAACTGGAACGAAGCCGTCAGAGCGCCAGAGAGTGCAGAGCGAGGAAGAAGCTGAGGTACCAGTACCTGGAGGAACTGGTTTCCAGTAAGGAGAGAGCCATCTGCGCTCTGCGGGAGGAGCTGGAGATGGTAACGAAACACTTTGGTCATGTAGTCATTAGTAGCACTAATATCCAGATTTTTAAAAAAATACTTTGATTTACAAACGCTTGACGCTAGAGTCACACGTGAGTACAGTAAACAAGATTTTGACAGAAACGAACAAACAGGATGTGAAGAAGGAACAATTCTGATGTAGTTTTTTTTTAGACCCAGGATCTACTATTCAGGAACTAAATGGTTTTAGAAACGTCCTGACTGATGAAGACTTTAAACAATAACTCTGGAGCCAGTGTTTAGCGTAACTCCATCAGCTGTTAGCTGTAAACACACAGCAGGAATCGCTGCACACCAGCCGATGTTTCCCAGCTATAAATATGATGCCGACGTACGACATCGGAGAGACTTGTGTGCTGTCTGGGTGCTGATCGTGATTTATTGGTTTGCGAATGTCATTGAGTCAACGTATGAAAAGAAACAAACAGTAGCAGCAAAACGCCTGAAGTGCTCGACTCGACAGAAATGCACCGCAAGGCACTTTGGGAAAGTTCTACCACCCTGGTATTTAGACTCTGGTCTGGTAAGTTCCAAAGGACTGCTAATGTTAAATTGTTAAAGACTTGACATTTTACACACGAAAAATACACAAATGACCAAAGACACAAAAAGGAACTGACTCAACAGGTTGAATAACTTCCTGTAACTCAAGCCATGAGTCTAGAGTATATAGGTGTAATAAAATACACAGGTAGGGCTGTCGCGATAACCGCAAAATTGAAACACCGGTCTACAGTGGAGGACGGCAGCAACAACGGCAGTGTTCATGCTTTACACTTCAGCTCGTGTTCAATTAATAAATTAGTGCTTCAAAAGGTCCACAGCCGTAACGAGCTCTGTTTCAGGCCAAGGACGGAAACATTTTATATGTCAGAGGCGGCAGCTAAAACTCTTTCTGGAGTCACTTATTCCCCAGTAATCTGACACAACATGTCCGACTGCACGAGTGAGAAGAAGTTCGACCTTCCCCGCTGTCACTCCCTTATTTCTCTTCTTCTTTTCTTTTGAGATCGTTTTTTTTTTCCTCCATCATTTTCCTGATCTGTGGAGTTTAAAGAGCTGCGAACGACACATTTACTGCAGTTTCGGGGGAGTTCAGAGCTCCAGCGTGCCTCTCAGGTAAGAAGCAGGTTAGAGACACTGAGCGCTGGTTTCTGGTGAAGCACGCGGTGAACGGCAGGGCGGCCACGCACGCCCTCAATTAATGT
Source organism: Micropterus dolomieu (assembly GCF_021292245.1). NCBI lineage: Eukaryota > Metazoa > Chordata > Actinopteri > Centrarchiformes > Centrarchidae > Micropterus > Micropterus dolomieu. The sequence goes on along the minus strand of NC_060172.1, from coordinate 1,974,948 downwards.
AGTTTTGTTGATTAAATTCTCACGGGTGAATAAATGATTATCCGTTTGTAGGAGCTGTGGTCAGTAAACCAGTAGTTTTGATCATCTTCCGATCGTAGTTTAGTTTGGGCGTTGTGGCGCTACATGTTAACGTGCTGATCGTCTGATCTGGGTCAGAAGGGCTGATGTGTGTTTCCCAAACGTTTCCTGAAGCTACATCCACACTACTATGTTTTAGTTTTAAAACTAAATAAATCTCCGCCCACACCAGCACTTTAGCTGCGTATGAGAATTGATCTCCATCCACAGACCCCTCCACAAGTATTGGAACGGTGAGGGAAACTCTTGTTTTTGTTGTTCACTGAAGACATTTGGGTTTAAGATCAAAAGATGAGACAAGAGTTCAGGGTCGCAGGCTTGAGGCAGTTATTGCAAAAGAAGGTTCTGCCACCAAATATTAAATGTTATATACTTTAAGATTATTTGTTCCACCTAAGAATGCTGTGGTCTGATACAAACTGTGGTTTGTCCTGAGTTGTTTAACACATCTACAAGTGAAAACCAGGAAATAAAAGCTGAAATTCTGAACTCTTGTCTCATCTTTTGATCTTAAACCCAAATGTCTTCAGTGAACAACAAAAACAAAAGAACTTGCCTTCCTGTTCCGATACACGTGGAGGGGGCTGTATATTAAAACGACTCACTTCTCGTACACTAGTGGGCATGCACGTCCCGGTGTAAACAGGAAGCAGATTGTCTACTCCGCAGTTGCAGAAGATTCGTGGGCGTCATCGTTTTTAAAGTCCCCTGTTTTCACCTGTCCGCACTAAAACGCTACCCTGCAGTTTAAAACCAACACGGGGTCAGACCTCTCTGTTTTAGCTTTTGCGATCCACCGTTTTAGTCTCGACGGCAGGCGGAAACGTAGCAGAAGGTCTGAGGTTTAAAACGAAAACATAGCAGTGTGGATGAAGCCTGGGGGTGTTTGCTGTCGGTCAGTCCAGCAATTATTGTAATATGATGCAGCAAGTAATGACACGTGTCCCAGTTCGTACTGTATACAATATGTACTATACTACGTACTTGTCATAGTTATACTCTGTTTTAGCTGTAAGTTTAAAGCCTGATTGTTGTGTATTTCTTTGTCACGCCTCATCTCTGTTGTTGTGTTTCTCTCCTCCAGTACAAGCAATGGTGTTCGGCCATGGATCAGGGGAAGATCCCCTCCGAGATTAAAGCTCTGCTGACGGGAGACGACCAGAAAATGCCTCAAGGTGGCAGCAGCACGAAGTCGTCCAAGAACAGCAAGAACGGCATCAGCAGCAACGGCCAGGTGTAATCCGGCCCTGCCACAGAGACTGATGGAGGGAAACTGCTGCTGTCAATCGTCTACAATCAATATAATTAAGCATTCATTAAGAGCTGAAGTGACTCGCGGGAACATTCATGTACTTACAGGCTTATTTTCTACATTAGTTACTCTAATATCTTTTACAGTGAGATGTATTTATGTAGGTGATTCCTGAAACTTTCATTTTGATGTTTTCAGACCAGTTTAAGCTTCAGAATTTAAACATGTCACTCATTTCTCCTCCAGTTCAACACTTTTTATTCAACAAGCCTTTTTAACCCATCTGTTCTTCATCAAGGGTCGGAGACGGTTTCTCACCGTCTGCTTTCTAGAGCTTTTACAAATCCAAAATGCCGTTTAGGTTTTCAAAACGATGGCGCAGACGCTCACCTTTTGGCTTCCTGATTGGCTCTTATCAGTCATGCAAATATTTAGTTTTGGTATTTATATTAAAATATTTTGTACTGTGTAAATAACACTTATACACCTGTACTGTGCATGTCGCAGTATTTACTTTGCGCCGCCGCCGTCTCTCTGTCCTCCCGTGTTCCTTTCAGTAACAGTTCCACCTCGCTGTCGGTCCGTGCAGAGAAATCTCTGCTGTGGTTCTTCTCCATTGCTGTTCTTCGTGGACGGAGATCGTAGGAGTGTGTGTTGAGAGAGGAACCGTTTTAAGGAAGACGTTTTAATAAGATGAGATAAGATTTTTGAGATTTTTACCCATTCATGCAGTGGTTGAACTGAATTATTTTTTAATCAGAGCTTAACAGTATCAATTCCAAAACATTACCTGCAGCGCGACCTTTCGTGCATGTTTCTAAAGACTTGCTGCTGCATCAAACATGTTCAGCTTTGCACAAACGTCCACAGAAGTCCGCAGTTCTTCTTCTGTTCTTCCTGTCCAGCGGGGCATTGCGTGCATGGGTTAAAAAAATGCTTCTCACGTGTTTCAGTAAAAAACTAAACTCAAATCTCTAACATCTTTTTTCCATTCTAGTGATCCTAAAGAGAAAATTCTGCTCTTTAAAACTCATTTCTAAACACGGGATACTTGAGACATCCGTTCTTTAATCTCTCATTTCATATGGAGTTTCTTTATTTTTCTTAAAATTTTCCATGTAAAGCTAGTGAGTATTAGGGCTGAACGATTAATCGAAATCTTTTCAAACTCACTAGATGACCTGCAATTTTCAAATCTCAGGATGTGCAATATTTGTTAAAGATGATTTGTGTGTGAGAATACCATTTTAAATTAAACATTTTGCTGCAGAGACGTCCGGGACTGCACATGAAAATCTACAGACTTAAGAAAACGTCTTTGTTTGGTACAGATCCTGGAAAAAAAAAAAATCACACCAGAATTCATATTAAATATGTTTTTCAGTGAAAATGAAAATAACAGTAAGATGTTTTTTTTCAAAATCGTTTAGCCCTATTGTGAAAAGTTCCTAATTTATGAATCATTTAGAGAAATTTTGGATTTGTAAAAGTTTTCTAAGCAGACTTTAAGGGCTTCAACTAACGATTAATTCCATTCATGGAATTTCACCACTAATTGATTAGTTGTTTGATCCGTGAACTCAGAAAATGGTGAAAATGTCGGTCACTGTTTCCCCCAAAGCCCAAGAGGACATCACGACCCAAATATATTCAGTTTACTGTCACAGAGGAGCAAAGAAACCAGAAAATATTCACATTTAAAGAGTTTTTGCTTATTTTCTTTAATCGTTTTGAGTCTTTTTTTTATTTTTATCGATTGACGAATAATCAACTAATCAGTGAAGCTTTACAGATTTCTAAACGTAGTGTTTCTGAGTGACTGACCGATCGCTGTGATGAAGGTGGAGAGAGAAAAACATTTTGTGAATGGACCTGTGTTTTAAACTTAAAGGTATGTTGCTCTTCATGTTTGTGGATGTACTTTGCTCTTGTTGCTGCCCTGCTACATTGTTAGGAATTAAAATCTCGTCGTGGTTCTACAGTAGGCTATATTTTTTTAAACGTGACTAAAGATGGCCTTCCTGCTGTAGCGTTATTTTAAAGATCAGGAGGACAGGGAGTCGAAATGTACAGCGATGTTGATAAGTCTGTTGGATAAATCTGGAGATATATTTTTGTATTTTGTATATCTGCTCAGAGGAAGCGTGTGCGAGTGTTTTGTGTTTTTGTTCGAGTCCGTCTGTTTCAGCACAACAGGTTGGACTTATTACTTAGGTTTTTCAGAGTAAAATGATGTGGTGATGATGAAGTACACAGAACGATGAGTGGGTTCACTGCCCAGAAGCTTCTCTCATCATTTAGTTTCCACATTTCTGTTTGTTGTTGTTTCTCACTTGAATCCTGTAGTTGCAGCATGCAAATCCTCACAGGCGTTAATTTCTGAATGTGTTTCAGGATTTTGTTTTTTGCCGGTGAGGTAATGTAAATGTAATGCCTCGTGTCTTACTGCTTTGATACTAGTTTGATGCTTTGCAACAATATCTGTGTCTGAACTCTTTTAGATGTCAAAGATAGTAAAAGAGTATTTGACTGATGCTCGAGTCCCGTCTGCTGCTTGTCTTGTAGAAGTACTAAATACAAACACTAAAAATGGCTGTGTGATGTGTTATTTAGAAGATAGAATCACATATTTACAAAAATGTGAGGGGTGTGTACTCACTTTTGTGAGATACTGTATATCTATTTCCGTTTCTTCATTTGGCACGCTTTTATCCAAAGCGACTTGGCGCTTACAGCATCAATGGGATAAATAAGGAAGAAGTAAGAGTGAATCGAAAAGAGCCATCAGTACCACATGAAGTGCGTGTTAGGGGTGTTAACCACACATCTATTAGGATTTGGATATTTTATCTACTTACAACATTTCATTATTATTTCTATTTTCTTACCATTTTAATTATAACAACATTTTCCCCTCGGGGAGGAGTAAAGTGTTTCTGGTTCTGAGGCTGAAATCCAGTAACTGCCAGCAGAGGGCGCTTTATCGGAGGTTCAAGGCTGTACTTCAGAAACCTCCAAACCTGTTTGGTAATCATGGTCAATTAGGGTTGGGACCTGAAGAAAGCCATTACAGATGAACAGTACCAAAATCAACGGTCCTATCCTAACTTATCCCCAAATCTTAAATAAACTATCCGAACTTTAGAATAACTGTTAAGCTGTCTTATCACTTTTCCACCAGGTTGCTAACTTCTTTAATCCCCACAGCTGCTCTTTTAATCTAACCAAACGTTGCATATTTATTCTTGTCTAATAAATCCAGAGCATCCCTTAACTTTACAGCTGTGGTTCTCATACTTCCAATAAGGAACACAAAGTCGCTCTCAGCCAGGCTGTGATGTTTAGTTCAACTCGTGCCAAGATGACCGGTGGTTATCTGCTAGACACCACAAAGCAGTCCACCTGGGGAAACACTGCGCCGCTGTCATCCTCTTACGCTCTTAACATGCTGTTTAAAGTTAATAATGTTGGATTACTATGTTGATTACTTATTTCATTTGAGATTTTGGTGTAATGCATACATAATAAGTTTTAAAAACAAAGCATTCAGTTTTTAAAAGTTCAATAAATAAGTAAATTATGTTTATTCGTGTTACATAATAGTGATCTCAATATTGAACAAAAAAAAATTATTGTGATTTGAAGATTTTTTTCATTTTTAACTCTTGTTAAAAATATGAAATGGTATTATATTTGGTGACGAGCACATTGACTTGTTTAGGACTTGGAACTTGGAACTTGTCGGTCTCGACTGGTGTAGACTTGAGACTTGTGTCTTGTAAAATAATGACTTGGTCCCACCTCTGCTGAAGGGTACTAAGGGCGTTAAAAAGCAACACCGAGGGGTCTTGACAAAGTGTCCGTATGTGACGAGAGAGAACTTGTTGATCTTAACTTAAGACAGGAAGTTTCTGTAATACAGCCCCTGACTCAGGATCCTCTGGACCTCCAACTTCTCTAGGACTGACCAACCTGTTAAAATACTTTGTGAATCCCACTCGGACCAAAACCTGCCCTAAAGTCAGGAAGGTGTGTGTCCATAAGTTAGGACTTCTTCTCCTGACTCGGGTGGTTAACAGCTACATTTAGCCTTGAAATGTTTTGGAAATAGCTCCAGGTTTATGTTCAGATAATTTAGGAACCAGCTGCACCTTGAAAAAGTATGAAAATGGCGAGACTCCAGAGGGACGATAAAGCTGCATTGATGAGCTAATCAAACATAAGAGTTGTGTTCTTGTCAGTTACCTTTCTTCCCTCTGCTGTTCAAAAGCCATTTTAATTTTTATATTAGCGTAGTTATGTATTTAATTTTTAAAAGGACACAAAAGGATCCTCAAGATTTTTAAAATAAACTGACAGAAACAAAGTATTAATAATAAGCCCCACTTTATGCACACTGAATTGGAAATACAGTCCAGATTCATCAAATAAAGAAGAAAGAAATGGCACGTATTAATAACGTGGATAAGTTTATTTAAAATAATAAAATAATTTATTTGTACATAGCACATTATCTTGACAAAACTTCAAAAGCATTGGAACCACGTGTACTGGAAATGTAAATGCATCTCATGTTTGAACTGAATTCATTTTAAGGATAAAGCATGGACCTTCAAATCACAGTATAGTTGACAGTTTACAGAAAGTTTCAAAGACACAATGTTTTTTTACAAGCAGGTAAAGCAGAGAAGACAGGTGAGAATCATCTTTGGACAGGTAGATCAGACTGTGGCGCTGCAGACGCTTCACTATGGAGTCTGACATACATCCCTATTACGTTTAAAAGAAAGTAACATGGCTAATCTTTGAGAAGGCGGCTATTTAAAAACATCTCAGACCTGTCAGACTCTGCTCTACAGATCTGAGCTATCGTCATTCTAAACTGGACTTAATCTGGGCTTAATGCACGCTAACGTGCTCGCTCCTCGTTGCAGGTCCTGTTTTCACCACCGGCCAATGGTGGCGTGCGAGAAGGCGGGACCTAAAGAGGAAGGTCAAAGCAATGCAAAAACGCACACATGAATTCCAACTCTAGAAAGCAAAAGCTGAATCCCAGACGCATTTTTTAGGTCCCAAAAAGAAGACCTGTCCGGGAAAAAGAGGGACGTATTGTCGCCCTAGTTGTCTCATGTTATCGTGTTAGCATACTGACATGCTAATGATAAAATGTTATTATATTAGCAATAATCCAAAACTACAGTTCAGCCTCAGCTGATTAGAGTTCAGCTGACAAAACAACGCTGCGTTGCTGCCGTGGTGTTGAAGAAAAGTTGAGCCTGGTTCAGCTTGTTTGCTGGCTAACTGATGTATTTGCATTCTGTGAACAGTTAACGTAGTGCGGCCATGTTATTATTTAGTATGTTAAATCAAGTACAGCTGAGTCTGACAGGAATGAAAAAATCTATAGCATCTAGTGTAAAGCATGTTATCAGCACAGGAAGCCTGCTAACACGTAGTGTTGTAGTCAAGACCGCCCAAACCGAGCCCAAGTAAAAAGACCAAGACCAGAGTTTATCAAGACCGAGACAAGACCAAGACTTTTAGGGGCTGAGACCGAGTCAGGACCAAGACCGATGGAGGGCGAGACCAAGACCAGTTCCCCACATTACATGACACACAATAAAATGTGGAGGGAGATCAGAGGTACTTCTCAAATTGATCTGAAAGATCCACATTCCCATTAAAACACCCACATACAAACACTAAGAGGTGAAACCAACGCAAACATCTTTATTCAACACTCCTTTTCCATGCTGACCATCGCGGGGACGGTCGTTAACAGTAACAACACATTTTTAATTAGGGTTGTTGGCTGCATTTGGAGCAATACGTTTCAAATGAATCAAACAATGCAAAAGCAATTAATTGATATTCCCAAAGTTATGGTCTTGACTGGTCTTGAAAAAAATCCCAAGTCCTCAATGTCCGAGAATAAATGCGGTCGAGTCCGAGACGAGACCAAGACCATCAAAAAGTGGTCTTAAGACCGTTCTCGAGTACGACAACACTACTTACTTACATGTGCAATGTGACAAAACTGTGATGAATAAATAAGTAGTATTTTGAAGAGCTTGAAGCTGATTGTGATAAAACACCACATGGAACTGGTTTGGTGACCTATAACACAGACCTTTAATTCATGTAGGCTTTTTTACAAACCCCAATCTTTCCCTACCTGAACCCTAGCCCTTAATTTAACCATAGTTTATTTCTTGTAACCACAGTGTTTTCCTACCTTTAACCGTACTGTAATTGCCATGTGCAGATATTTTATTCAGTATGATTTTGAAAAGTAAGCATTGGCCTTAAAAAAAAAAAATAACGGCCTGTCCTTGAATATATTCCAGAGTTTGCATATGTGTTTTAGCCAAATGTGTAGTTGCCAAACTCATCTAAAACTGATCTGGAATTTTAAAGAGACTTAAAAAGTTGAATGTTTTATCAGGTTTCTACAAAGGTATAATCTTCAGCTACACTCTGTATCTTCAGCTCTCCCTTAGCTGAGAACACGTCTAAGCCTTTGCCAAAAATGACCCTGAATACTCCTGAACCTCCTCCCACTTTTCAACTCTTACCATCTCCGTTACTCTTTATTAAACACAAACACCGTGAGTCTTTGAGATGAGTCAGCCAGAATACACTGCAAAGCAGACGATGCTAACGTTAACATACGGCTAGTAGCCACTACTAACGTTAGCTTCTACCACACACATTACTGCAGCAAATCAGATGCATTGACAGGTCACTGATAGATGGCCTCAGACTATGGTTAGCTAGCTAACAAGCTGACATTATCAAAACACAAACTCCGATGCATCAGTGGCAAAACAGTCCATCAAAACACAGCACAGAAATAAATTATGATTAAAAGTATAAAAACGGCTAGCTGTTCACAGCTGTTGAGAACCTCAAACGGCTGCCAAAAGGTGTGTTACGTCAGAAAAGAGCCCTTTATACAAACTGAACGCATTCTGTTTCTGGGAGATTTTGTCTTAGTTGAATACAGGCTAGCATGTTAGTCTCTAGCTAGCCCACATGCCAACACTGATGTGCTGTTGAAGAGAAAAGTGTTAGATTTTTGTATCTCCACAGTTTCAAAACCGTCCAAACTCACTTAGACAAAAGTATTCGGAGGGTTGGCATTAGTGGGCCAGGCTACTTTCTTTTCCTTTACATCTCGGTCAAATGTATCGGGGGCCGTCTTTGCTTGCACTGGGATGTCCACCACGCCAATATAGTTCTTTTTAGCCATCCGGGAACTTGCCGTGATGGTGTACGCGTTACTGCGGTAGCATTTCATGGATGACATGCAGAAGGTCTCCCTCATGCCCCTTCTGAAGTTTGCATTGAAGACAGAGTACAGGGTTGGCTTGGACGCAGCGGAGCTGAAGGAGACCCAGGCGATGGCTGTGAAGAACAGCAGCCCCTGCCTACCGGGTCCATCAGACTCCCTCGGGTGCCACAGCTGGGAGATGTAGAAGGGCGTCCAGGTGAGGAAGAAAACTGAATTGAGCATGAGGAACATCTTGATGGTCTTGACCTTAGTCCGTGGGACGATATTCATTGTCCGGCGCACCGTGTGTCCATCAGCACTGATCCTCCAGATGTAGCGGACCACCCGCTGGTAGAATGACACGATCAGCGCCACTGGGACCACAAAACCAAACAGGAGGTGAACCGCGGCGTAGGCTATACTGCCCCAGCTGTCCGGAAGGAAAAAGTCACAATGGCTGATGTCTGTAGATGCGGATCCATAGAAGAAGAGGCAGGGCGTCACGAAGGCTGCATCAAACAGCCATGAGGCCAGGATCATCTTCTTCGCCTTCTCTCTCGACACCTTGAAGCTGAGGGGGTAGACGATTGTATAGAAGCGGTCTACAGAGATAGAAAGCAGGACATAGACCTGCACACCCGGGCAGAGGTGCTGCAGGTAGCGCACAGCCTTGCAGGCAGGGGCGCTCAGCGGCCATCGTCCTGAGGCGACCTGCAGGAGGATGAAGGGGGCGCAACCCAGGCTCATGAGCAGGTCTGCACACGCCATTGACACCACAAAGTAGTTGGTGGTGGACTGAGTCCGTCGGCTCCGATGGATGACCAGGCAGACGAGGGCATTTCCCAGGATGGAGACCAGCCAGAGCACCCCGAACACCAAGCCCAGGACGGCGACCTCGCCTGAAGTCAGCTCGTACGAGGCAGAGGTCCTGTTCGGCTGGCTGGAAGATGAGCCCTCGAGGCTGCAAAGGGGAGTGGTGGGTAAGGTTGCCAGGACAGTCGAGTTTTCCCTCTCAGAGTAGTTAAATGACATCTGATATGTGAAAGATGGAGAATAAAAGGAGGGATTGACACCAACTGTGTTTGATGACTGGGCATACACCATAGCTAGACTGCTGCACCAGAGAGGAGCTGTGGAGAGAGAAACATTTGTCATTAGTACGATCACTGACTGACTTTCACAGCTGACCAAAGACTTTTTGTGACCCTCAGCTGTAATTACTGTATGTTGTAGACCTATATCGTGACGAACAGCAGTGTATCTGTCCGCCCAGTGCTTCTGTGCAGTGTCTCTGGCTACGAAGGGGTTCGCCAAGTACAGTTGGTGAGCACTGGTTTTGGTTTTAGTCTCTCTACCGGCGTGATGATCTCAAACCTGGCAAAACCAAACCTGACGACAAGAAGCTGCACACAGCACTGCACCCGACTGTTTGTCAAGAATTAGCACCAACATGTCAGCATGCAAGGTTGGTTGGTAGATTTCTTTCTTTTGTGAGATTTCTGATACCAGAGGGGCTTCCAGAGAAATGATCACCCAACTTCTGGCACATTACTTAGGACTTTTGGCACATTTCAAAATGTGTATGAAGAAACTTGATTGGTAGGTTGGTTGTGTGATCCTTCTGTCAGTTGCTATATGTTTCGGTTAGTTTATTGGGCGTACCGTTGGTTAGTGTTTTGGTATTAAAGTGATGTTCTGTAACAGCTAAAAGAACCCTGGTGAGGATGCTTTTCCTTTGGCTCCAATGAAGACATAGATAGGACTGATGGTATCATCTCTAATTAAGAAAGCCACCGTCGCTGACAGGAACAGCAGCACGCCTCAGCTAGCTGTCGCGGAGTTTAAATAACAGAGGGAAACATTTGATTAAGACGTAGTTCCACTTCAGGAGTCCCATCTGGGGAAATGTAAATTCTCAAGAAGGCTTCTTGTGGTTGCAGTTCACAATAATCTCCTAATAACATCAGTGAAGGGAATGCACGGGATTTAGTTGCTCTTAGTACTAGAAGTTTTATAAATATAACCACCTAACAGCTCAAACCCTTCAGCAGCAGCTAATTAAAAGCCAGAGCTGCCGGTTGATTTCATTAATCCTTCGCAGGGATCCACTTTAGTGGCTACAGGGATGATGCTCTTCCCCGAGGTCGTCCATTAAGGGTGTGAAGAAGCCCATGGGGAAAAAGCTCTGTTTATCGTTGCCTTTGTGTTTACACTCCTGGATTTCCTCCTTAGTAACCTCATCCGTCCTGACTGATGGTTAGTGGGGTTAGTAGGTGAAACAGTGAAACCAGGCATGACACACACATATACATAAAGACTTATACTAGACTTTGATTATTATATTAAAGTAATAATAATCATAGATTAATCATTACATTAATTAAATTGCAAAGAGTCCCACTTCATGGTCAGAAACAATATGAGTGAGTCCAAAAAAAAGGTAAATAAAGCACAAACTTAAAGTATACTACTTTAAGTAGACAAAGACATTTAAAAGCAGCAAAACTATTCAGTATGTTAAATATTAATAGTCTTTGGATAAAAATATGAACGGTTGCATTTAAAATTTTTGATGGATTATTTGTGGGATTTATGTTGGCATCAAAAAAATCCAGTTACGAAATGTATTTATTAGATTTCTGAAGGTGCCGAATATGGTAGCTCATTACAGAAGGGAAGCAAATCAGTCAATTAATCAATTAGTCAATCAGCAGAAAAAGAATTGGCAGCAATCACTGAAATAAGTTTTCAAGAAAAAATACCAAAATATTTCTGGTTCCAGCTTCTCAAATATAACTTTTTACTGTTTTCTCTCAGTAAAGGGAATTAACCTGGGTTAGGTAACCCTAATCCTTACTGACGACGTCACTTTGGAAAAAGGTTATGGATATTTCTCTTTTTTTCCTTCTTTTTCTCTTTGATTATTTAAAAAGGGACGGTGTCCATTAATCAACATTAAAACAATGTAAATATACGCGAGTTAGCTAAAAAGTGATAATTTTCAGTTTCATTTTAATCAATAATAAAATAAATTGTTAGATGCAGCACTTCTCAAAATATCTCAAGTTGTACGTCATCATAATGTAAGTTGTAATAAGCCAAGGGTTCTAGTCCATTGTGAAAGTCGACATGTTTACAATAACGTCTTGTAGGTATGAAATGTACTTATTTTAACCCAAACCACCTGTTTTTTCTAAACAAACCAAGTGGTTTTGTAGCTTAAACCTATGTACAGTAAGGTAGAAGTAGCATAAATGGAAATGTGCAAGAAATGTACCACAATATTGTACTTGTATTAACTCAGTCACTTTCCACCACTGTTTGAATGTAAAATATTTACCTTCCTCTGAAATGTAGTATAAGTAGAAAGTACAAGCATAAAATATATCAAGTTTACTAAGATAAAACACAGAAAACCAGAAAATCTCATTCAGTTTTGTTTGAAAAATGACTTTAAGGATGAATTAATCATCAAAATCAATTATTTAATGATTGTTTCAGCTCTGTACATAAATAAAGCACCTTTAAATTTGTACTAGAGCGCTTAATTGTGTTCCGAAGACAGCTGTACTATATACAGTAGTAATATATTTAAGGTAACCACAATCAAATACTGCGCACAACACTGTTTACATCTTTACAATTCTCACTTTGAGACATTAAAGGCAACAAAAGTCCCTTAAAATGAATCATGTCTTTAATATAAACTGGCCCCTTTAAATCCTCCTGCTCTCAGTGATGAAGACCTCTTCATGGAAAAACACTGAGAGCTGCTGTCTGCTGGTTCACCTCTTAAAGTGAACTGTTATTTACAAATTATTATATTACTTAAATTTAAAAATGAAACATTTAAGGTGTAAAATGAAACTGTTTTCGGAGCATCACAACACTGTACTGATGGACAGTACTTGAGTACTCGTGTACCTGCCAGAAAACAACATGGAGCTCGTTTCAATTCAATCTGCGAACTAAATGTGAAATTTGTCAATGAAGAAACTTAAAAATACACAAATATGGTTAATAAAAATAGATCTATCTTACACGTCGGACACATTAGAGCGTCTTATCTTCATCTTTAGCCTTAAACATATTTCATCCATCCATCAGAAAGCAGATAAAGAGCCGCGGTGCTGCCACAGAAAGCGGCGGAGCAGCATCGTGCCTCCGGCCTGTAAAGACGCGCTCCTGTAGCGGAGGCTCCGCGGTGGAGGAGGACCAAAGCAGGAGAACCACGTCTTTTCAAATCACATCAAAACACCGCACACAGAATAAAGACACGAGCAGGTTTCCCTCCGGAGATCTGCGGCTGACAAGCCGTGCTTCAGACGCAGCTTGGAGCTGGAAACAGCCGCGCACAGCCTCCGTGCGTCGGCGCTCCTCAGCCCGACTGTCAGCTGCGGCTCTGGGGGGAGTTTAGCGGCGGACTCACCGTTTCAGAGCAGAGCAGGAAGAGACGCTTCATCTTGTTCATCTTGGAGGAGACGAGCAGCAGCAGCCCGGAGGAGGAAGAGGAGGAGGTCCGTGAGGGCAGCAGACATCATGTCTGTCTGTCCACCACCTGTATGTTTGTCCGTGTCTGCTGGAGGATGAAGCTGCAGCTGATGAAGAAGAGGAGGAGGGAGGTTTTCTGACAAACCTTGCAAAACAAATAAACAACAAATTTTTTTTCACCCCGAATCACAGAGATGCCTTTTCACGCGGTGCTAATGTGATCACATGACTTGTGTTTGGCACAAGCGGGAAGAAGCTCCTTAAACCTGCGTCCTCTCCAGCAGCCAGCAGGGGGCGACTTAAACCTGCGTCCTCTCCAGCAGGGGGCGACTTAAACCTGCATCCTCTCCAGCGGCCAGTAGGGGGCGACTTAAACCTGCGTCCTCTCCAGCAGGGGGCGACTTAAACCTGCGTCCTCTCCAGCAGGGGGCGACTTAAACCTGCATCCTCTCCAGCAGGGGGCGCCTTAAACCTGCGTCCTCTCCAGCAGCCAG
>NC_060172.1:1910744-1961260 GCF_021292245.1 Micropterus dolomieu | reverse complement strand
CTTAAACCTGCGTCCTCTCCAGCAGGGGGCGACTTAAACCTGCGTCCTCTCCAGCAGGGGGCGACTTAAACCTGCGTCCTCTCCAGCAGCCAGCAGGGGGCGACTTAAACCTGCGTCCTCTCCAGCAGCCAGCAGGGGGCGACTTAAACCTGCATCCTCTCCAGCAGGGGGCGACTTAAACCTGCGTCCTCTCCAGCAGCCAGCAGGGGGCGACTTAAACCTGCGTCCTCTCCAGCAGCCAGCAGGGGGCGACTTAAACCTGCGTCCTCTCCAGCAGCCAGCAGGGGGCTAGTTTCAAGTCTTCTTCAACACAGCATGATGTTCATTTAGTAAATTATGGTCCCATTTAGAGGAACAGAGACCAGAAAGCAGGGGAGGCTTTAGGGCGGGGCTACAAGTCTCTCTTGTAGTGATCACCTACAATCAGGATAGAAGCGACTTGTACATTTAATCAGCGCCGTTGAAAAAGCATATTAGGAGCTGGTTGTTCATTTTTCCTGTAAGTATATTTTGTTTTAAGCCTGTTTTTTGCTAGCCAAAATTAGCATCCCAGTTAATATCACTGATTTCCTTGAATTACAGATGCACCTAGCTAACCAAGCTAGCTAGCTCCACCCTCTTGCCCAAATATGGTCATATCTGGTTCCAGTAAAAACAAGATGGAGACGGCCAAAATGCCAAACTCGAGGCTTCTAAACGGTAGTCCACAAACCAATGGGTGACGTCACGGCGTCTACACCCACTTTTATTCGGGCTGTGGTTTGGTGAAATATGGATATGGAAGGTAATTTGCGTTCACATTTTTTACTTCACAAACTACGGACACAGCAGATTCGCACAGGACAAAGATCGCAAGTTTTTTGACACAATCTTTGAATGAGTTGTTTCATTTAACTTAAAACTTTTCCAGCTCATTTTTATCTGGTTTGTTTTGGCCCACCACTTTAACAGAAGAAGGCTGACACGCTAGCACGCTAAACATTAGTATGTTAACGTACATAAAATAACCAACAAAATATAACTGGTACATATTATTACTATAGCATGAACACACAAACTCAAAACAACTTTTCATCAAGTCTGTACCCCGTACGTAGACTTAGACGTTGTAGTTTAGACGTTGGGTAAGTTGTCTTGCTAGGTGGGATGCGGTCAACACGCTGTAGGTAGTTTATTGTAGAAGCATGTTTTGTTATATTCGTTAAAATTCTCTTTACATATCGACAGCGATCAATAAATCAAATGCTCTGATACAGAAATGAAAGAAATCGGGTATCTGTGGCTGCTGCAGGACTGTGAGACGCACGGCAATGATTGGCTGGTCTGTCTACCTGCCTCCTCCTCATCATCGACATCATCCTCCTCATCTTCATCTTGATCATCCTCATCATCTTCATTCTCCTCTTCCTCCTCCTCTGTGAGTGTGGCTGTAGTTTAAGATGATTTTATTGAGATTAAGAAGATGATTTATTTAACCGTTTTATTCATCCATGTTTTCTCCCTTCATGTGTTATGTATGCTGCTGCTGGACAGACAATTTTTATTGATCAATTAATATTTTTCCAGCGTGCATTACAGAAGCAGGGTAACGCTGAGGTGTCGCCCGCCGACCTTCACGCCGGGACGAGCCTCTCTCTCTCTCTCTCTCTCTCTCTCTCTCTCTCTGCCTGCAACATGTCTGCTCTATAAAAGGAAATTATGCTGTCCATCTGCAATTATTGGTCGGATGCTGACGGGGGTTGCTTTCGCAGCACGTTGCCATGGCAACCACAGCGCCGAGGAGATGGCGATTTTCCAACAGGGCCGGGTTGCCAAGGGAAACCAACAATGGTGCTGATGGGAGGGAGGGAGAGAACAAACAGGGCTCGAGAGGACAATATTATTTTTATTTAAAGATTTTAGTTCTTCAACAAACCGTGTCGACGTCAGTAAGTCAACATGAACTTTTCAAAGAACGTCTGTAAAAGATGTTGGCGTGATTTTAATTCAAATCAGCATGATACTTAATAAACACCTTAAAGGTATGGAAGCTCATTTCTGCCAAGAGAAGTAAAATCACAACAACAAATGGATTCCAAGTTTGCAACAATGAAACTAAAAATCTGCTCCCGGTCAGTCACAATTATCAATCTAATCTCTTAATTTGGACCTAAATTATGAATAATTATGTAATTAATTTCTTTAATATGTACAAAAGTTTGTCTTTTTCATAATTTCAGTATGTAAGTGTCAAAATTTTGACTTGTTACCATTTAATTTAATAATCTTATACTATTAGTTTTTTTGTTTCATACATTTTGTCAATGAGCTTCCACATAAACGTATCATCATATCTACAGTCCTGCCTTTCATAATCTTAGTAAATCCATATTTTATATATATAGTATACTATAATTTTGATTTTTCTTTATCTAATATTTCATGTACTTTATGGGCTTTAAATGGGCTTCCAAATCACATCTACAGTGCTACAAGTGTTTACCATCTTATCAGAGAATTTAAAAAGTGACTGTGCAAAGTGGCTGTGAAACAAAACAAAAATTTAGTCTGTATGTAACCTCCATATATATATATATGATGATATACATTTCAGATCAGACACATGCAGACCAAACTGCCACTTTTAAGTCAAAAACAATAAAGGGGCTTTATTTAAAACCCATATGGAAGCTAATTTCTGCCAAGAAAATAAAAACAAAAACAACTGAAAAATAAAAGTTTGACTTTTTAAGATGAGACGTTTTGAGATAATGAGTAACAATTAGGTTTACCTTTACCTTTTTGTTGATCTAAGTTTGGCTCTATCATTTGATTTTGACTTAAGTCAGTATTTTTGCTTGAATTTGGATTTAGTGAGTTACACATCTGACTTCTCATGATTTTAATTTAGTGATCAAATATATTGCACTTAGCTCTTTTGACTTTGTAAATCTCAAACATTTTATTTAATAATGTAATGTACTGTATGTTTGTCCCGGATACAGGATGTTCACCATCTTACCAGACACGTTCAAAACACTGACTTCCTGACTGGACCAGAGTCAGTGAACTTTGGACACCAAACAAACCGCTTCTCAATCAGACAATAAGAAGGTAAGGTACTTTGTTTGATCCTCATATGGAAGCTAAGTTCTGCCAAGAAAATAAAAGCTAACACAACTGAAAAATGTAGTTACAAATAAAAAATTTCGTTTACCTTTACTGTTTTGTATCTCATTAGTTTGACTGGATCATTTAATTTTGACCTATTAAGTCAATACTTTCACTTTATAATAATAAAATTTTAATTTAGTGATCAAATATTTAGCACCTATGTCTTTTGACTCTTTAAATCTGTTCTTAAGGCACACTGCCCTTGGTCGCTATCACTGTCGTCTGGAACTTTCATTTTACAGTATTTGGTTTCAGGAAATCACTTGTATTATTTTTTTCAAATGTTTGCAGTTGTTTTACAACTTCATCCTTTTAGAAAGTTGTGCCATGTGTTTAAAGTTTTTCTAAAAGCCCCTCACGGCCTGTTTTATCTTCTAATTCACTCATAACCTTTTAAAGTGTGTTCCATCCTGCTTCCACCATGATGTTATTTGATCATATGTCGTCTTGCTGCCCTGTTTCCCGTTGTGAAGTTTGTTTGTATTTGTGTTTTGATTCTTATATCGTTTCATACGTTATGTCTCATTAATCTGATTCTCCCTGTTTATCTTTTTTTTTAAAAAACCCTTTATTTCTGTATGTCCCTTCCTTCAATAGGAGGTATTTTTCTTCCCAGGTGGTTGTAAACAAGAATTTGTTCTTAACTTGCCTTGTTAAATGAAAAATTATTTATTTAATAAATGTAATGTGTTTGTCCCTTATACAGGATGTTTACCGTTTTACCAGAGATGTACAAAAGACTGACTTCCTGACTGGACCGGAGCCGATGAACTTTGGACACCAAACAAACCTCTCTTCAGTTGAACAGTAAAAAGGTAGGTTTTGAACCTCGTATGGAAGATAATTTATGCCATAACAATAGAAACAAAAGCATTATTGGTGAAACAAAACTGACATTTAAAACTACTAATAAGTTGTTGTTTTTTTAAACTTTAATATTATATTATTATAACATTTTATATCTTTAACTCTCAAATCTCAGTTTAGACAAAGGAAGTCAAAATTTTCAAAATGTTGACAATTTTAATTTAGTAATATCCGTTTGAACAGAACACAGACATTTTTTTATATTTATTTATTTACATGTCATTGAGCATTTTCAATGTTGACAAAACAAAACATTAACAAAACCGAACATGAACATCTTCTAACGAGTAAAAGGTGAAGATGATCTGAGGTGAACGGGCAGGAGGTATTTCTGCAAGTTACAAATGATCGACCAGCAACTTCTTGTCTGGAGAGAAAATGTGACAAGCTAATAAACTCATAATGATTATTGATCGCCCTTTTAGAACAATAAATAAACATCTAATACAATCAGCATTTTTCAACTTAGTCCCGTAAAATTCTTACCCATTAATAGTTAAGGGAGGAGATAATTAATGTATTTTTAAAGGATTATCTGCACAGTTGAAGGCCCTTTTAAGGGACTGAAACCCCTTAATTAGCATGAAAGCCACCCCTTAATTCTTGATATTTAAATTATGAATTTGAATTTAAAATTCAGTTCAAAATATTATTTGGTCCATTTTAAGGGTGCCTATAACTTTACAGTGTTCATTTTAAGGAGTTTTTACTCCAAAGACACTTTGTAGTAAAACTCAATCATGCATAAAACCTGTATTTATTACAATCACCATGATATAATAATCCTTAATTTACACCTTTAATCTGAATCAACATATTCTGTTAGCCCGAAGTCCTTAATTTGTCCATTAATTTAACAAAGGAAAATCCTTTAACACTTTAGTTTCAAGACCTTAATTAACTAAATGAAGTAGATTCTAATGTACACATCAACTTTAGTATTTGTCAAATCCATGAATGATGAATGTAAGGTTTTAAGATTTAAGGTGTACGCTAGACTTTTAACTACAAGTTAATTGTTAAATTTTAAGAGATTCTTATTCAGTATTAATTCCATGTTTAAATGTAAAAATGAATTAGCGATTTAGGTTTAAACAAAGGTGGACCTGTAATGTCGATTTTTAAAATTTAAAGTTTTTTTACGCCCAAAGAACAGTTACAGAAAAGACATTAATGTATATATTGCTTTAAATCAATAAGAATCTCTTAAAATATAAATCATTAACACAGAATCCCTTAACCCTATAATAATATATAATATATATATATATTTATAATATAAATAGCACCTTGATTTTATCATTATTGGATTTGTCAAATATTCCACATTAATATTTAAATTAAGGGGACAGTTAAGTGTCCAATAGAATCTACAGTATTTTATTGGCTAATTAAGTGATTGCTGTGTTTTCAAGGGTAAGTTAAGAGTTAATGAAATAGTTCTGAGTTTGTTGACTGACCACCAGGTAAACAAAGCATTTGAGGCCGAGCGAGTCTGCAGGAGAGTAACAGCGCCTTCATACAAAAAGCTTCGTCTTACAGTCTCAAGTTATTTACAAGATAAACACACTGAATATTTACAAGAATTGTGTCTCTCAGCCTCTCAGACCTCCGTCCAGCGTCAAAGTCCCGAACCTGCAGGAGAAACACATGTCAGCATCTCATCAGCCATCGCCTACTGGAGGTAGTGATTAGCTTAGCTTAGCACAGAGACCGGACTGAATTTAAACTTTAGATTGACTTAATGGATATGTTTGTTTTCTTACAGGTTGAACCCAAAGTCATTAATAGATACTAATCTATAGGAATTTTAAACAATAAAACCCCTAAAACCTTAAAATTGACTAAATACCTTGAAAGCTTCTCTTAAACTTTGACCGTAATTAAAACAATAAAGTATTGGTTGAAAACTCAAATGGGAAATAAAATAATTCATTTTAATAATTTCAATCAAGCAGGGAAAGTGTCTTAAACCTGCGTTCTCTCCAGCAGGGGGCGACTCCACCTGCTGCAGAAAGAAGTGTGATTGTATAGAAGTCTCTGAGAAAATGTTTCTACTTCTATGGTCCCATTTAGGGGAACATAGACCAGGAAGGTGGGGAGGCTTTAGGGCGGGGCTACAAGCTGATTAACAAGTGGCAACCTGTCAGTCAGGATAAATTACATTTTTTTAACTAGATAAGAAACAACTAAATTTGCACCTTAACAAGTCAATTTGAAGTGCAAATTCAAAGGTGCCCTTAATGGAGCCAGGCTAGCAGTTTCCTCCCGTTTCCAGTCTTTGTGCTAAGCTAGGCTAACCATGTACTTGTTGTGCTGACTGACCTCTCTAAGAAGTGGTTGTTCTCTGCCAGCTCTTTGACCACTCCCTCCATCTCTTCCTTCAGCTTCTTCATCCTGAAAAACAGCAAGTCACGTGGTTATGTGATGAGGTCACCAGAGAAATTAATATTATAGGAAAATTGATATGTAAATCCATTACTAAAAAATAAATAATAGTGTTTTTTTCCCTGTCAGATGTCTGTAATGATGATGATTAAGAGTAAATGAAGGTCTCACCCGAGTGTCATCTCCACCAGCGTGTTCTGACTCAGGTAGGCTGACTGAGGCTTCATCCCACTGGACACCAGAGGAAGAACTTTCTGAGGCAGCTGTTCCTGAAGCTGCACAAACACAGTAAAACCTCGTTTAATGTACTACAGCTCGTTAGGAAACCAACATCTAATTAAAACTTCAAGCAGTGTCGGATGGGCCCTAGCATGTCGGGGCATGTTGCGGCGACAGGGCAGTTGCTCATCAGCATGGCTCTGAGTTATCATGTGCTTTTGATGCCTCACGAAGAAGTTAAACGTCACTTCCTGTGTCCCCTGTGGCGCTAGAGAACATCCGCAAAATCTACCAGTACAGTAAGTAAGTGTCTTAAATTAAATGAGCACCATCATACAAAGCGTACTTCCTGTTGCCAGTAGGGGGTGCTATAACATTAATTGAATATCAGGTGCATTTGAGATGATTGCGGCTCGCTTTCGCCAACTTGATGACTGCAGGGGCGGGGTATAAAAACGGCGCCGTTAACTTGGACACATTCTACCTGTGTGAGCTTACTGTGAGCTGAAATCAATGACAAAAGGTGATTCCAACTGGTTTTCATGTCATGTGACATGGTGACGTTTTGCAGCGCCGGTGAAAGTCAGAAACAATTTCTAACGAGCATGCAGTGGCGGCTGGCCCATAGAGGGAGCTAGGGCGCCGCCCTCCCTGGTGGTAGAAAGTTTTTGATTTTTCTTTTCAAAATAAACATTTTTGAAGTAATAATAATATAATATTGGCGTTAAATAATTTCTGACTATTTCACAAAGCGCCGGTATCCTGCAGTTTGTGCTGAACTGTATTGGAACGGTTACTGAAACTGACTGGATATGGCACAGCCCCACCTAAAATATCTTTCACTAGTCAGCGCTGCATGAAATCAAATGCACCTCTTGGCTTGTAGGTGTCTTCAGAGCGGGACTGTCATCACACCTGTCAAATTTGTAAAATATTTGAGCATGTACACTGAAGTTATAACAACTTCCCGTTTTATAGCAAAATCATCAATATTTGACCCCACGCCACGGACACGCCCGTCGACGAAAACTCACAAATAGCACAACTTTTCATCGTCAATGCCTTTAGAATGCAATGCAAAAAATGTATGTTGATCGGATTCATTCTCTATGAGGACTTCATTAAAGTTTGGAATGTTTAAATCACCAAAACTTTAAATCAAAATTTTTAAATTTAAAATGAAACCGACTTCCGGTTGGGTTTTTTAGTATTGCTCCAAGAGGATTTTTTGTAGGTCTGGATATGATGCACCTTCCACAAAAATTTCATACAATTTGGTGAAACGCGGCGAAGGGGCTGCTTTTATCTCTTTCGCCACGCTTGAATTTTGGGCTCTAATTACGGAGTCTTCCTCAGTGTACGTGGAAAATACTGAGTTACCTTGATGGCTCTCTCCATCAGCATGGTCACCTCCTTCTCGGTGCTGATCAGCTGACCGGACAGACCGAGAAGCTGCTTCTTCACGTGATGAACCTTCCTGAAAACATTAAAACGAGACGCTGTTAACACACCGAGCGCGCACTGTTGATGCTTCACTAAGCCACAGAGAGACTAGGGCCACTTCCTGTCTGTGGTACATAGGTGAGGTGTGGAGGAAGAGGAGAAGGTTTCTGTGTTTTACCTCATCCACTCTTCACTCTTAGAGATGAAGAGACGATACTTCATGGCACACTCCTCGGTGAACAGAGATCTGGCTTTACCGGCGTGAAGGACCAACTTCTGTCTGTCAGAGAAAACACACACACAGGTTTAAGACTTCGAAATAAAACCCGACAGAAGGAAGTTCACACTAATGGGAGTCGGATAGGCTGCCCCCTGCAAGCCGAGGACAGTAACTACACGCCGTTTTATAATTTATTCCTTAAAACTTACTAGTCGCTATGTAAAAGCTACTAGTACTTAATTATTAGATACTAGTAACTAATGGCACAGTTTTCCCATTAAAATCTACGGGGCTCTGCAGTTCAGATATCACCTATTCATTAGTTACAAGTGACTATTCCATTCTTGCTAGTATCTGTAATTTAGATAGGGCCAGCCGCCCGCTCACAGAGGCCTCTGCTCCCACCGTCACACAGAACGCTGCAGCAACAACTTAATGGAAAAGCGCCATAATTAAGTACTAGTAGCTTTTAAATAACAACTAGTAAGTTTTAAGGAATAAATGTTACGGCGTGCCATAGAAAGTTTACAGGAAACTAGCAAACAGATAAAAAAGGATGATTATTCCCACTGTCATAGACCCACACTTACTGATTTATTTATTTTATGAAAAATATCAATTGAATTCACAACACACAATTACTGTTTGTTTACTTTGTTTTCATATTTTATGTATTTTGTATATATTTTTACCATTATTTTTAACTGTTTTTTTAATATTTACTTTTACTTTGTTTTCACATTTTATATATTATTTTTTAACACACACACACACACACACACACAGTTTTTTTTAATATTTACTTTTTTCATATTTTATGTATTTTATATATTTTTTACTATTATTAACACACACTTACTGTTTTTTTTTTTTTACTTATTTAATGGAATGTATGAAATTAATTGTTCTTTTGTAATTTTTTTTTTTAGCTTTGGCAATATTGTTGTTTTACATTCATGCCAATAAAGCAAAATTGAATTGAGTGTAGTAATACCCAGAGTGCAGACACAGCGTATT
Organism: Micropterus dolomieu; assembly: GCF_021292245.1. Taxonomy (NCBI): domain Eukaryota; kingdom Metazoa; phylum Chordata; class Actinopteri; order Centrarchiformes; family Centrarchidae; genus Micropterus; species Micropterus dolomieu. Next base: position 1,951,953 of record NC_060172.1, on the reverse strand, counting down.
TAGGTCTGGTTTTTAGTAACAGAAAGCTGTCTTCACAGAAACATTTCTATGACATGACTTTTTCAAACAGAAGTCAGATACAGGTTAAAACTACATGTTGACCACATATGCAGGTCACAATTGTTTTGCCTTTGTAGCGCAGTACACATGTATACATGTCAGTGATATCTCATAAAAAACTGCTGTTAATTCACTTACTTGTCAAATTTATGGATCTGTTCTTCGTTGTACGGCAGACCTAAACACAGGATGTAAAATAACATCTTACATCACAAGCAGCAGAAGAAACAGGCAAAACAGATAAAGAACTATTTAAAGAAAATAAATGAAATCTTGGTTTTAACAGTGTGATTTTCTTTAGATTAAATTAGCATGCTAAATTAATCCAAGATGGCGAACACACAATACAACAAAACTAATAAGGAGAGCTAACGTTAATGTTAGAAAACAGCTGGGTTTTTGAGGCTAACACGCTGTATCCCCCCCGCTGGCCACAGTTACACTGTCCTTCTGTGGGAAACACTGCAAAGATTTTTACTTTGGAACTTTATAAAATAAAAGCACATTAAAAGTAAAAACTATAACCACAACCGTACTCTAACAATGTCTATTTAGAATAATAAAGCAACAGTCACCTTTCATACTTCTGTAGTTTATTTTTCCAAAGTGCTTATAAGTTTTATTTGTGGAGAATGTTCTGTAGGCGACAGCACGAGCCAGATGTTTCTTGATTTACTTTAAAATGTTAAAGCATTACTCAGATTGCAAAGACAGAATAACAGCGGTATGAACACTGAAACTATCTTACAGCTGTGGCCTTTCCTCTGCTGATCTGTTGTTGTAACTGGGACCAGGGCGCTCTGTGGGCGAGACCGGCCGACCACTAACCTCGCGGGCGCTTCTGGAGCTTCTCAACCCCCGAAAACATTTTTGATTCGCCATCAACTTTGGTAAAACTGCCGATATTCAAATTCTACACAGTTGATTTCTCGCCTCAAAAGAGTATTTAGTGATGAAATGTTATACAAAACTTGTAAAAACAAAAAACGTTCAGCTGTTCCGCCTCTTTCTCCGCTGCTTTCCGCTTCTGGCGTGACAGCTGCTTCTTCGTGAGTAGTCAGTAGTCGACACTGCAGTTAGCAATCTTCATATTAGGAACATTTCTGGCTGTTTATTTCTATCCTCCCTTAGGCCCTGATCAGACAGAAAGCGCTTTGCAGGTTCCAAAACGCAGCAGCGCCTTTTGGTTGAATTTGAAAAAGGGCAGTGCGCTGCGTTTTTTTCATGTTGCTATAATCAAAGATTATAGCGCCAGCGATCTGAAATCTCCGGTTTGCCGCTAAGTAATAACGGTCATATTAGCAGAAACTTGATCACAACTCACAGGTCTGAGTCTTTTGTTGCTAAAAACATCTGCTTTAAAAAAACAGACAAACGCAGGGCGCCTGCTCGGGCACTGTTTGAGGGTGAGAGGTGAACAAACACGAAGGAGACAGGAAACGGAGATCTGTACCGCCAGCTGGTCCAGGGGCTTCGTCTTAATGATTGTCGGTTCAAGGATTATTTTAGGATGACTCGGGGACAGATTGTTGCGTCTCCGGACAATCCGAGCAACTGGAAACTTCCGTCAGCACAACTGAGGACTCGTCTGTCCTTTCATTCGATTGGACAATGGGAAAAACAACGCGGATGACGTCAGGCGCTTTTCTGCCCAGAGTTGAATTTTTTTTAACTCTGTGTGCTCAGAGCGCTCCTTCGAAAAGGCGCAGCAGGCGGCCAAAACGCGAGACCCCCAGGGCGCAAAAACACACTCTCACTGCAAAAAACCCGTTCTGTGTGATCCGGGCCTTCAACGGCATCTCTGTAACACCCGTCTACAATGAAATTTCACGTCTACGAATTTTATATAATAATCGACGCCTTCGATCACGCCGACTAATCGTTGCAGCCCTATTCGACTTACACAGTCTATGAAAATCCTAACTAAGAATTTCACTCCAAACTACTGAGTACGACTGGACTGGATATATAATATATTAGCCCCCCAGTTTTTACAGCTAACGAGCTCTTTATTAGACTATTGTTTGTTTGGGAGAACTCACGTCTTTCTGCCTTGTCCTTCTTGAACTGTTGGTAGATGGCCGTGATGGCGTCCAGCAGCACTTTGATTTTCTCCACACTGCAGAGACAAGCTCACCGTCACACATCTAGTTATACTGTACCATGCTTATATTACACATTACTACATGTAAACACACACAGACAGACGGCCTTACTTCCTGTCCTCGGGGTGTGTCCCCACTTGTTGTGTCCAGAGGTCAGTCAGCAGGCCTCCTGGGAGGAATTTACTCTTGATGTCTTGTGTTGTTCGTTCAATGGGCTCCAAAGAGCTGGAGATCTGCACACACACCAATATGTAACACGAGTACATACTAATAAACACCAACAGACCACTCAGTAACACCTTAGCAGTCAATATAAACATCTCAGTCAAATCTAAAGTTCCCCATGTCGCCCGGCTGCTCTGCCTCAACGCTTTATGTGATTTGCGGAGTTTGCTGACAGAGATAGCGTTACTTGTTGCTAAAGTAACCGCGGCATACTAGCTGCTGTTTTCTAATTAACTCAGTTAGCTGTGCAACTAGCGGTGAGAGCTGACTCAGCCCGGACTGGGAGCTCAGAGCACCTGGGGTGTGTGTTAGTGTTAACGTTACACCCCTGGACGTTTTCAGGCCGGCCTGTATTCCCTGTCGTCGAACTGGCCTCCGTCGGTCTTGGAGGCTGTGTTCAGACCCGGTCCCGCTGCAGTGTTCATTCACTGGGAGCTGGAACCAGTCTGCATGAGGAGGTGGGGGGGGGCGTAACGCACTTTCAGCGCTACTGGCTACTGTAAACGCCAATCTATATCCGCAACAAGTCCCTCCCTGTCTTTGTGATTTTAAATATGCAGAAGCAAACGGCACGTTCTTTCTTGGTCTTACAAACCAACATGAAAATGAATTGTGACAAAATCGTGATCCTGCCTGAAATAAATCGTTACCTCTAGCTCTAGCAACCACAGAGGAATGCCTTGCTCGCTATGTAGTCACTTTACTTAAAGACATGAATCAAGTTCCCGACCATAAACAGCTAAACATGTAAAAACCTAAATAAAGCGAGCGCTCACTCTGAGAACTTTCTTGTGCATGTCTGCGATCTCGTCGTATTCTGATGACATCATGTTGGCCCGCATCAGCACCTCAAACCTGCGCGACAGGAGACAGGAGGTCACATGACGCGTGTAAAGTTAAATTCTGTTTATTACTGTGCGTGCGAGTCACTCACAGCTGTTCAGTCTTCTCCAGGATCTGTGTGCAGTAACTACAAAGATGGAAAACCTCCGACTTCTTGTGTTGAATCTCACTGTAGTCCTCCTTCATCAGCTCGCTGGATTAAGACAGACAAGAGATTATGTTTTCAACATCAAAACACTACCGCTCAAATGTATCACAAACACTAAACCTTAAATGGTACATAAGGAAAATAAAAACAATATTTACCAAAACAGATATTTTCAGATCTAAAATTAACAATTTAATTAAAGAGTTTTGTTCATTATTTCACTGTAGGATCAACTGATGACCAGCTGCTCCGGCTTCCTTCATTAATATTATATAATATATATATAATAAAGTACAAATAAAGCCTCTGGGGGTGTATTAACAGGCTGTTCCAAGGTGCTTATATAGAAATGGGTTTCAAGGCTTCATTTCCTTCCACTGCTGCAAAATAACCAAAGAAGGTAAAGACAAAGTTTAGGTCAACAAAAATGGGGAAAAATGTAAATTTCAAAGATTTACAATATTCAGGGATTAATAATGAGTTAACAACTTCAAGTTTTCCTGCAGCAGTGGAAGGAAAGTAAACACATAACAGTAAGCACCTTGGAACAGCCTGTTACTGCACCCTCAGAGGTTTTATTTGTACTTTATTATATATATATTAAATAATATTAATGAAGAAAGACAGAGCAGCTGGTCATCGGTTAATCCTACAGTGAAATAATGAGCAAAACTCTTTAACTGTTCATTTTAGATCTAAAAATGTCTGTTTTGGTGACGTAAACATTTTTAACTTTGTCAGTTTGCTTAATTTGGTACATTTAAGGTTTTTCACTGGACTTGAACTACTTAGATTTACATAAAAACTAGAAATACGGGGGCGTTCCAATATGTTCACACACACATAATAATAATAATAATACACGTAAGTAATGTAAAGTATATGTATATTGTTTTGTAATAGCTTGCAGTGTTAGATAAAGATCCCTAAAAAGATTTCTGACCACAGTCACTTGTTTGCATCAAGATGTTTCCTAAATCCTTATCGGTTTTCTTTGACTGACTTGATTTTTCTGCTCAGGAAGTGAGCTAAATCTAAACCAGTCTGCTCACTGGGCGGACGTGTTTATTAGATCATCTGCATCTTTGAGTCAAGAAAAACCCAAACAAAAAGGAGTCCAAGCTGATGCCTTTATACCTGGAAAAACCTTCATGCACAAACACACAAGAGTCTGATGTGAACTCACATTAAACCACGAACTCCTTTCCGCACCAGTTCCTGATAGACCAGCAGAGACTCTGAAGTTTTCCATAAATGTCCAACATCACCTGCAAAAGTCTGAACAACAACATCAGCGAGTAAGTTCAGCTGTGCTCAAACAGTGTATTCACTTTAATAAAGGGCACTTCAGGTTAAACTGTTGAGGTGTCCAATCACGTGAGCAGGATTCTCAGCGGTAGATCAGATATTTAACAAAAGGCAGATAAGTGGATCTAATTTTACTTTATGGAGTCAAATTATCCGTAACGACACACTGGATCTGTTTCTGTGATAATCTACTGCGACGTCTGGACTGTCACGCGGTGAAAGTAAAGTATCTGGTCTTTTTTTGTGCATGTAACAGCTTTGCAAAGTGAAAAAGTCCACCGCAAAGAGAGTTCCCATCTCCCACAGAAAACTGAACTGAAAACAGCTCGTTTGTAGTCCAGCCTTTAGACCGTCCACACAGTCAGAGGACATAAAGCTGTTCCTGTGATGTAGAGACGATAAATAAATGTGTTACAGATTAATAACTTGCCACTCTGAAACTCTTGCTCCAGTCTAGTTTGTGAAGCTGGTTCAGAAACATGTAGATATGAACTGAAGCCTTTGGCCCAATCCCAATGTCCCCCCTGAGCCCTAAGCCCTGAACCCTCGCAGACTTTACTGACGTCACTTGGAAAGTGATTGATTGCTCAAAATGCTGTAAACAGGAACGGGACAGCACTTTATCATGTTACCTGCTGAAACACGTTGCAACCTTTTTTTTTTTTATGTTTTTGCCTTATTTTTAAGTCCTGCAGGCTCTCGCCCTACAGAGTGGAGGAGAGGTAGCCTAAATGTCAATATATATTTGTAATTAATCAATACACTATTGTTGGTCAAACAGCATCATTAAGCAAAAACTAAAATAAATAGTTGAATAAACAAAGTGTGTAATGAGGTGATTGCATTCCTCTGACTTCATGTGTTCTATGCAGCATCTTAAGTTAAGAACACTTTCAACAGTTTTAACATCAGCGTTGGTGTCGATGCTTGTTTGTTTACTGTTTTCTTCTTCTCTTATAATGCGGATTTGCCGTCATACTTCTCTCTCTTCCGGGCTTCCCCCAGTAACCCCCGTGTTTTACGTCATACCGCTATGAACTGTGGGCAGTTCCCTCAGTCAAAGTCTGCAGAAATGCGGACTTACAAAAAGGGTCTATAAAGGGCTCAAAATGTCCGCGAGAGAGCCCTCGCACACTTGACGATTTGACAGCGGGACGGCCCTGAGCCCTCACGGACTTCCCGGGAACGCGCCTCAAAGTCTGTGAGTCTGTGAGGGGGGACACTGGGATTGGGCCATAGTTACCGGCATGCCGGGACCCGCCCTACTCAGCTTCTGATTGGCTAGTAGTCCTAGGTACTGCGCATGTGCAACTCCCAACAAAGATCTTGCAGAAGGGAGATGCTTCACTCTGCAGCTAAAACGGAGCGTTCAACACACAGGGTGAAGAGAGGAGCCGCAGCAATGTGCAGTCTGACAAAAATATAGTGTTTTTTTGAACCATGTAAATCTGTTCTGGTACGACCCCTAAAAACAATATGAACCTGAAAATGAGCAGAATATCTTCCTGCCGCTTTCAGCAAACTGTGGATGAAATCTGTGGCTCTGAAAAGCAAAAACTGTCCTTTCTACATTATTAAAACACAGTGTGGTGTGAAAGTCACTGATCTGTTAACTTGTCGCTTCTTTTGACTTTTTAAACGTTTTCAACAAATGTAGATTCATCTGAGATTCTTTTTTTAACATGATGTAGTTAAATCAGTACCTTTGCGTAGCTGGCGTCCAGATCCAGATCGTAGCGAGGCTGAACTTTAGGAGGACTAGCTGTGAAGACAAAAAAAAAAAAAAGTTGCGAGTTAAACTTTCCATCTTCACGTTTAATGATTTAGGATTTTCCAAGACCTGCACACGCAAGAGTTTCTCCAAATAAAGCATGACAAACCATTTTAAGGCTTCCTGGAATTTAAGTTAATGCCAACTTAAATCCAAAACACAAACGAAGCTAAGTTAAATGAGCCTCTGTCTAAATAGCCGTGACGCACATTCTGAACGTGGTCAGTTAATAGAAATGAATGTGTTTGATAATGTAAATCACTGCGCTGCTGACCTGCAGAATGAAGAGATAACCCCTCTAAAGATCTACTTCAGTTGTTTTAAGACCTTTTTAAGTTCAGCCCTGCAGGCCACTCTGCAGCACTACGTACGGTCTTCGAAGATTAGTCCCACAGTGGCGACGGACTCGCGGCTGACGAGCATGATCGGGTTGTCTCTGGAGGTTTTGGGCAAGGACTGCGTCTGGCGGTTGGGGTCCAGGACGAGGCGGCGGCCCTCGTACAGCAGCTCCTGGTTGTGCAGCGGGATGCTGGTCCTGCGGGTCAACAGCTCCTGGAACAGCGCCGCCCTGTGGACACAAGGAGACACACAGTGGGCAAAGAGCCAGTCCAACCCAGGGGGTTCAGCTCTGACTCAGAAGCCTGATCTGAAGTTACAGGTTTTAACAATAAACACAATATTATCAGAGATTTTGGGATACTGAAATGAATGAAACCAATTAAAGGAGGCTTGATGAAAATGTCTCCATCCTACAAACTAGTAAACAGAATATTCCCTCTCTCCACGGTGTCTTTCCTCTCTTACGTGTTGTATTCGTGGATGTAAATGTGGTGCAGCGTTGCCTGCTGCAGACTGAACACGTAGACCACGGTCCGGTGCAGGATGTCGTTGGTCTCAGCGAAGAACTGGTCGAAGCCCCAACACTTCTCCTGATCGGCCTCCAGGATTTTGGCGAGCACCGGAGTCAGGAGGCTCTGCAGACCCCTGAAACACCAAACCACAGGACGCAACAGGCGGATTCACCGCTATAATTTAAGATTTTCATATTTGAGATTCTGGTATCAAAACTTTTTGTTGATGGACAATTAAGAGAGGTAGAGATAGATTGTTAGATTTATTCCCCGATTTAATAAATTATTTTTCTTGGATCTCTACATTTGTGCATAAATATATATGATCTTAATATATTATTCGTGTTGTGCCCATAAATACACAAACTCTTTATGCAAAGTAAATTAACTACAAGTTACTTTTATGCTAATCGTTTTGTTCTCTTAAAATAAATATAAAAATATTCATGTATGAAATTCTTTTTTTTTTTTACCATGTTAACACTTGTAAAAAAAATTGTTTATTACAATGTAAATTGTTTACATATGGTAAAATTAGTTTTTTTTGCTAATGTTAATTGCTTTATACTAACCTTAAACACTTTTAATGTTCTGTTTAAAATAAATCTTGCTTTGTCTTCTTAAATAAATAAAATATGTATATGTATGTATATTATTAAAATACTTTCTTTACCATGTTATGGCTTCAATAAAAATGTTTATGCTAATGTAAAACAATTTATGCTAACGTTAGTTTTTTATGCTAACGTTACACTAACCTAAAACACCTTTTTCAATGTTTTGTTTTAAAGAAATCTTGTTTTTTTCTCTTAAAATAAATATAAAAATATAAATGTATAAATTGTTTTTACCATGTTAACACTTCATTAAAAATGTTTATCACAATGTAGTTTTTTTATGGTAGTTTTTTGCTAAAGTTAATTGCTTTATGCTGATGTTACACTAACCTTAAACACTTTATTTTAATGTTTTGTTTGATACAAATCTTGCTTTGTCCTCCAAAAGAAATAAAAATATATCAGTATAATATAATTATTATTAAAATGCTTTGTTTACCATGTTTACGCATTACATAAACATTTGTGTTAAGTTACATTAACCTTTAACACCTTATTTGTTTGGAATGAATCTTGCTTTGTCCTCCCACTAATACTATACTATAATTTCTAATTCTTAAATACCCCGGAGGTCCAAGAACTCCTGGTTGGGGATCACTGGGGTAGAAAACAACTTGACTGAAGGTTTGAATGTCAGCAATACACGAGGTGATCCCAAACACTGACATGTATTTACAGCGCCGTCTTACTTGGACAGACTGCAGGACACCGGCATCTCTGTGCTCCACTCGATCTTCCCGTTCTCACACTTCTGAAGCCCGGAGATCGTCCCAGATGGTTTCTCTGTGATGATTTTATACCTGAGGAACAAGCAGCTCAGTCACTTTAACTCTCTTTAGAAACAAGTTAACGTTGCTCTTGAGCGGGAACCTCTGCGTTTGCAAAGTGAGGCCAATACTTAAACCTGCGTCCTCTCTAGCAGCCAGCAGGGGGCGACTCCAGCGGCTGCAGAAAGAAGTGTGATTGTATAGAAGTCTGTGAGAAAATGTTTCTACTTGTCAGCTGATTTATTCCCTCAGTAAACACTTTCCTGATGAGTTTATGGTCTCAGTCACTAGTTTCAAGTCTTCTTCAACACAGCATGATGTTCATTTAGTAAATTCAGAGGAACAGAGGCCAGGAAGCAGGGGAGGCTTTAGGGCGGGGCTACAAGCTGATTGTCAGTCAGGATAGAGGCGACTCGTATCCGCTGCTCTGTGTACATTTATCCAGCGCCGCTGAAAAAGCTTATCAGGAGAATTTTTCCGGTAAGTGCGTTTTGTTTAAAGCCTGTTAGCATCCCAGCTAATATCACAGTTAACGTGAATTACAGATGCACCTTGCTAACCAAGCTAGCTAGCTCCACCCTCTTGCCCATATATGGTCACCGCAGGCTCCAAAAAACCCCAAAACAAAACAAGATGGCGACGGCCAAAATGCCAAACTGGAGGCTTCATAACAGTAGTTCACAAATGGGTGACGTCACAGAGGCTACCTCCACTTCTTTTATACCGTGTGATTGCACTCTTACATGACTTCCTTGTTCCTGCGTGGTCCTTCAAACGGTCTGAACGGGAGGCTGCCGGTGGCGGCGTGGTAAAACGTGACTCCGATGCTCCACAGATCCACCGTGGCTCCATATTTCTTCTGGTGGTCTTTTCTCAGCACAGCCCGCTCGTACATGTCGGGGTGCTACACAGGAAACACATAAAGAAGACGCAACAGGTCAACAAGACTTTAAGACGTCACCTTGGACTCCTGGGAAACTGTGATGGGCAGCTAACTTTTTGATGTTAAAATTTTTATGCTAACATTTTTTTATGCTAACCTTACAGTTTAATGCTAACATTACTATTTTATGCTAACCGTACTATTTTTTTTGCTAACCTTACTATTTTATGCTAACCTTACTATTTTTATGCTAACTTTACTTTTTTAATGCTAACTTTACTTTTTTAATGCTAACCTTACTATTTGTATGCTAACTTTACTTTTTTTATGCTAACCTTACTATTTTATGCTAAATTTACTTTTTATGCTAACCTTACTATTTTATGCTAACGTACTATTTTTATGCTAACCTTAGTATTTTATGCTAACCTTACTATTTTTATGCTAACCTTACTATTTTATGCTAACCTTACTATTTTTATGCTAACTTTACTATTTTATGCTAACATTTTAATGCTAACCATTCCATTTTATGCTAACATTTTTATGCTAACCTCACTTTTTTTTGCTAACCATATGTATTTTCAATCTAACCTTTTCACTCCACCTTTCAGTGTGGACGTTCAGAACAACTATATAAACTTGATTTTTGCCAACACCTCGTTCTTTTCCAGCTTGAACTGACCATTCGTTGAGCAGTGCAAACTTTACAAAATATTCAGTAACTTTGAACAGTAAATCTCCACCTACAACAAACTGGTTCCTAAGAAATGAGGAAAACTTAGGAATTAGCTCCTGAATATCTCCTGCTGGTGATTCAAACACAGATCTCTTTTCTGACATGTTGATACGAAGAGGATTCAAACTGACACCAGATGTCTTATGTTTTCTCTCACCAGGTATTCCTCGGTGCCGTACAGAGACACAAACTGCTCGTCGTCCTCCAGCTCTCTGGCTGCTCCAAAGTCTGTCAGTTTGTAGACGGAGCGTCCGTCCTCTCCGATCACACGCATGATGTTTCCTGGTTTGATGTCCCGGTGAACGATACCGTACTCTCTCAGGTGGTTCATACCTGCCACTGAAGACACAACAGCCAATCAGAAAACACCTCAGAGTCATCAAAACACAACAGGTTAGTGTTTTAAAGGCATCCTTATGCTGGTTTAACACACAACGTGATGACAGCGCTACAAAGTCAATTCAAAGACGATGCGGAGTGCGATAAATCACGTGCGAGTTGAAATATCTCAAAACAGGAGACTGCTTGGAGAAAAGTCAGCAAGGCAGTTGAACTACCGGGTAAGTAAAGAAAACTTGATTACTTGATTCCTGCTATCGTTGTACTTTGCTATGAAAGACGTTAGCATAGCATAGCCCCGATTGATCCAAACTATATTCGGAAAACAAACATTTTAAAAGTTGTAAGCTTGTAAACTTGCTGACAGACCTGATTAAGCATAACTTAATATGTTTAACATATCGGCATCTTGATGTAGTTACATTGGCATCCGTTTGATCCGTTTATTGAAACTAATTCACAGCAAAATGTTTATTATGGGTTCATACAGCTGTAGTAATGTATGTATGTAATGTAGTAAAGTAACACTCATGTAGCCGCATGAGTGTTCTCCATCATTAAAACTCGTGCGATAAAAGCGATGCAAGTTTAAAAATCGCGTTGTGTGTGAAACCTGCATTAGAGTCCTAAATATTTCTCTGGTTAAAATACGTCAAAGTAGAAAGTAGAAGTGACGGTAACTAATCAGTGAAAACAGTTAGCGGACTATACATGCGGAACATGAGGTGAGTTTCCAGGTAATCGAACTGTCCCTCACCCACGTCGTGCAGAACTATGAGGAACTCGTCCTCAGGAAGCCCGTAAGCGTTGGACGACTCCTCTAACACCGTGTAGAGACTTCCGCAGGGACAATACTCCATCACCAGGACCTTGTGACGGGTGTTGGACTGACAGGAAGAGGAGGTCAAAAACATGTTAACGCTTTTCTAGGCATCTTAAAAAAACACTTTTCATTTCATCATGATGAAAAACACAAGTCTAAAACTAAACACAAAGTTTTCTAAACACATTGTTTCACCTTATTCATTTGTCTTATTCAACAATCTGCATGGATCTGAAGAAAATATCTCTTGTTCAGAAGTTGATCTATCTTTCTATTGATAACAATCATCTTATGTTCAGTAACGTTGAGGGTTGGGTATCAAGAACCAAATCTCCAAGACCCGTGCATTTGGATCCTGCTTCTCGGTTCCTGACTTCCTGCGTCTCTCAGCTCCTGACTGAACTGCAGTCAGCGTTTTACAGCCCATCAAAGTGTCTCTTATCTGCCAGGAGCTGCTGCGCCAACCTAACATTTGTTACGACGACAAAGCACGAAGAAGAGAGTCCTTCTGGTTTCCAGTCCTGGACCGTGGCGGGCCGCAGCAAACGCTCCAAAGTTCGGTTTAGCTTCACTAAAAAAAAGAGAACGACACATCACACTGCAGCAGCTGCAGTAAGGAGGTTTGGTGCGAAGGAGGAAGCAGCTCCAACATGACGAAGCGTTTCCTTCAACGCGGCGTGAATCTGAAGGAACGCTTCACGTGTTCAACGTGTCGCTCTCTCCAGCTAACGATAACAGCAGCAACGCCTCAGGTACAGAACACAGGTGAGCTGACGTTCACCTTTTATACTGAAGGGAAACCAATGATGGCTACAGATGAGACGAGTCCCAGAGACGCCGCTCTAGGACAGAGACTCATTTCACTTTAGCCACGAAGGAGGTGGAGGAAGAAGAGGATCTGTGAACGGGTTGAAGTCAGAGCCGAGATTCGATAAGTAGAATCTGAATCGATAAAATTGAAGTGATACCCAACCCTTGAAACGTTGTGTGTGTCAGGTTATCTGATGATTAAATTAATCTACAGGTCGACAGGAAGCAGCAACAAAACAGCTGAGACCTGAGAACAGTGTTTATAAAAAGCTAAGCTAACGTAGCTTCGCTGCAGTTACTGACCTCTTCCTCCACCGCGAAGAGTTTGACGATGTTCTTGTGGTTGAGTTTCTTCAGAACCTCGAACTCTCTCATCTGGACGTCCAGCGGCCTCAAAAAGCTCAGGTTGTTAAACACTTTGACGGCGTACAGGTCCCCAGTTTTCTACAATTAAACACAAAAACATGAACTCAGACACATTTTATAGTCTGAATGTCTAAATGTGGAGTTCGATTGGAAGATTTTGGTCCGTCACAATCCTCCTTCTCAAATTAATCATTTTTATAATAATAATAAAATTGATAAAATCTTTAGAGCACTTATTTTCCGCAGGTTTCCTGAAATTGTGTGTAAACTCCTGGAACTTAATAAAACAAGTGGAGACGTACCACACCCCGCTTTAACTTGATCTGACAGACCCGAGGCGACGACGTTAAATGAGACGTGAGATCAAAAATTCAAACAGAAGATCATGTTCAGACGGATCCGCAGACTTTAAAGATTCAGGTCTAACGCTGTGGGAAATTCCCCCTTTGGTGCAGTTTACAGGCTGACGGCTCTTCTGGATCAACTATAAAAACAAACTGTGACGTCTGAGAGGTGAAACTCTCTAACCCTAACCCTGAGATGAAACCTGAGTGTTTTAGATGTAAAAGAAGAGACAGTTCGCATGTAAACAGAATCTGTGATTTCCATTCAGATTTCCGCCTCCTGCGTGAGGAACCACAGGTGTATCCTGAGGAGGTTTTTACTGGACAGCAGCACCTGCTATCTGTTTACTGATTGGTCAGCTGCTCTGATGGGAATCTAACACTAGCTAGACCTGCAAGCATAACTTACGCATTTTTGGATTATTCATTTCATACTGGATGCACAAAATCATAACCAGACTTCAGACTTTCCCCTGAGCTTCTTTTATTTCAGTCCCAGTATGATGCTATCAAAGCTCTAAGCCCCGACCAGAAACTGCTACAAACCACAACCATGTTGGGAAAATCAGGAAACCTCCACCCTTTTCCAGGGAAAACACCTAAAATAAAATACCTAAAATGAACCAGGAATAACTCCTCAACCATTAGGCCTAGATGCAGAATTCTAAGGAATATAAATCCATTGTAAATTCACATATTTATTTTACCATTACAGACTAAATAGAGATGCAATAAAGAAAAATATGATATTTTCATCCTTGCCTGGTAAAGAAAAAAAGCTTTATTTTAATGCAAATAAAATAGATTGTAATGCAACTGAATATCTTCTAATGCACCTGGAATGCAATTGTAACTGTAAATTTGATGAAAATGAACTAAAATACAACAGTTATCTTATAATTTAAAAAAAATAAATGTATGTGAATGTCCATATTTTGGCCATATTTACTGTTCCAATGTTGACTTTTATTGGGAGTTATCTTTAAAACATTTCTGAAATGTTGATAAAAACAGTGAATATAGATCAATATTCCTGTGACTAAAAGCACACCCATGCTTTACAGGCAGATAACTTCAGAACAGACCTTTCATTTGATACCCAGGATCTCTATTTAGCTACTACGGGTCGGCTGTCAGACCACGAAAAAGACTGCGTTTTCCAAAGCGGCACTTCTCCTCCTCTGCAAAGAAAAGGTGAGAGAATGCAGCCACAGCTCCCAGGAATATCACATTATTTTATCTTTAATACACAGATGATGCTGAGACACTAATAATTTAGTCAAGACAAAAAAATTATGGTAACTGATGTATTTTGCATTGATTCCTCGGTTCGTTATTATAATGTCAACTAGCTTGTTGAGCAGCTTGTTGTATAGTAAGTCTTGCACTAAAACTAACACGGCGATAAGCCTGCGTGTGAACTGATATCAGGTTAATACTTTAGATCTACCGTTGGGTTGGGTTTTTCTCAGGATGACGTTAAGTGGCAGATCAGTGCTGCAGCTGAATATCTCAGTAAGAGACGTCCTCTGTCCCAGACAACCTATAAATCTAAATCAGACTTAAACAACTCTCGCTTTGTGTAGTTGGCCAGATAAAACCACCGCCATGTAAGCACAAAAAGTCCCCATATTAAGGTGATTTTGTAACATCAGTGTTTGCATGCTACACTAAGAATATCTTATGCAACTGTTTGATAAAATTTACGCCCGTGCCGTCAGAGTCTGGTGTCAGTCGGTACCTTGTGTCTGCCGCGGTAAACGTTGGCTGTCGCTCCCTGACCCAGCAGGTCTGAGATGAGCCACAGGTAGTTGGTGGTGCTCTGCATCCTGACGGCTGCAAGGGATCCTGGAAACACAGAAACAACGTCCGGTCGATAAGATCAATACTCCGGACGGGCTGAGTCACTTACGTGCATCAAATGTCTGATCAGATTCTGCGTCTTGTTAAGTGGAACCTCAGATTTGTTGCACCACCCGCCTCTAATGCTGCAGCCTATAAATCAAACTAACCTCTCATTCCTGTCATGTTGTGAACTGTTTATTTCATTAACTCTGTAGTCTTATTTATTTAATTATTCACATTTACTGTATTTTCTTGCACATTTTTAACCCCCATATGACATCTGTTCTTGTAGCGTTGCAATTATATAATAGTGTTTTTAAATATTTCCATATTTGTTCTGTTTTATTTATCATTTTACATATTCATTAATCTTATATAATCGTATTGAGTTACATACGTTTGTATAAGTTTTACGTTGTGACATTTACTTCTATCTTCTTGTTGTACATTATTTTATAATAATATAATAATATTAAAGCTATATTACTTTCACTTTTTGTTGTATATCATCATTATTTTTTTATATTTTGTCACAAAGCAGCAACAACAGTAAAAGTGCAAAGCAAACTATTAAAATTAATTCAAGTTCATATTTTTTCATATTGTTTTAAATATGTATTGATATTATATAATACTATTAAGTTAGATATCTATATATATTTTTTACTTTCTTTTATATTTTGCAAACGTTATGCAACAACAGTAATTCAGCAAAACAATTAAAATCAATTAAAATAAAGCTTCCCTATATTATTTTTTGTATTTATTTGTTACATATCTTTATAAATGTTTTACTTTGTCAGATTAACTTCATCTTTTTAATGTATATTATTTTATAAGTATTTATTTTGCAAACGTAAAAACAGCAACAATAATAGTAACACTACAGGGCAAAACAAACAATTAAAGTTAGGCTCATATAATTCTCTATATTATTTTACATATGTATATTGTTACATATCTTTCTATATGTTTTACTTTGTCCTCTCTTTGTATATTATTATTATTTTTTTGCAAACGTTTTGTGTCAGAATGCGGCAACAACAGTAACACTGCAAAACAAACAATTAGAAATAAATTTTAATAAGTTACGCTGCCTGCTCGACGTTCACACACGTCACTACGTATTACGCGGCGTCACGGTGGGAAATTCCCGTTTCAGGCCTCAAACAACAAAAAGCTGTTAGAAACATAATTCGCAGTGACTCGACAATAATGCAGCGGATTATAATAAATCTGATTTAATGTAAGTGAAGTTGCTGTTTAACGTAATGTCACAGCAAAACATCTAAACATAAATAAATATCTTCCAACATCGGCGGGTTTAAAAACGAGCCAGGAACATTAAACTAAGTGATAAAAACACAAACACACGGCGGAGTTCAGCTCCTGGCTGTAAATGTCTTTAAATGTGAGCTGTGTTTTATTTTCACTTCCTGCGGACGCGGAACGGAACTGATTTAAAACTGCGTCGTGCTAACAAGCTAACCGCTTTAACTGTGACTCAACACCGGGAGCGTTAGCCAACACGTCGAGCTACGAACCGGTACCGGTGAATAAACCGCCATCACGGGGCTTAATGTTTAAAATTAACCATTTTTATTTTGTTTATTTCCTCACCCTTCTTTCAGCGGCCGAGTCCTCTTCTTCCGCGGTCATGTGACAGACGCGGGCCAATCAGCACACATTGCGGGGAAAAGGGGGCGTGTTTACGAACACCGTAATGATCAGAATAGCAGCGGGAAATAAAAGTTGTGCGCCCGCTCCTAGCTGCAGATGTGAATTAAAAAAAAAAACAATGCAGAATTCCCCCCCCCCGGTTGCTCTTCTTGAACCTCTCACCTGCAACCGTGTCACTTTTTTGTGGATTAACAGTTTCTACTGCCGGGGGGCGGGCTCTCATAACGGTTATTACGGTAGCTGCAGAGGAACCTAAAAAATGAAGAAGGAAATCAAAACTTAAAGGGCGTTTTGTTATGTAATAACTAGGGTTATATTTAACACTGTGATGATACACGCAGATATGCAAAGTCAAAATCCCTGCAGTGAGTCATATATGATACATATCTTTTACAGACCTCTACATCATCAGTGTGATAACCCCCCCCATATGTATACAATCAGATACATGCAATGCACCGATCATCCACCAGGGGGCCGATATTCATTCACCATAGGCCCTATAATTGAACAACCAAAACAGAGGTTTCAAAAAATTCAGATAAGTTCAGATAAGAAAAACATTCAATTCAATTTCTGATACTTTAATAGCGATATTTACTGGATTGATGCAATTTATAATTACGTATTTCATTGTAAAATCGTGTTGAAAATGTGTGTATCAACTTATATACAGCAGATATGTAAGGTAATAAATGTATACAAATGTAAATCATATTTTATTTTATTTTCCTTCATTATGCATTTAATTAGGCTGCATACACTTTTTAGATTATTTAAGTAAACTAATTCAGGGTTTAGGATAAACATTATTAGACATATTTAGAGCAGAAATTTAAATATTTTTAGCATCTATTGCATTTTCCTGCTGTATCAAGATAATAAATGATTCAATAATTTGTTTCCAAGGCTCACTTCCTAATAATTGTCTGTTGCTCATTGATTTTAACTAAAAACTGAGCAATTCAGAGAATAGGCAGTAATTTGTGTTTGGTGTGTATTTGTCAATTACTTTCCAAATATATAACGTCATCCTAAACAAAACTCATTTATGCAAAGTGCTATTAATTTATTTTTTGCCATAAAGGTATAATAAACGCTCTAATTTCAAATAATTAGATGTTTCACAGGGTTAAAATGAAACTAAAATGTAAAAATGCCTCTAGATAATGCGATTAGATGGGACCGTATATGGTGTAGAAGAGTCATGTTTTA
Organism: Micropterus dolomieu; assembly: GCF_021292245.1. Lineage (NCBI taxonomy): Eukaryota > Metazoa > Chordata > Actinopteri > Centrarchiformes > Centrarchidae > Micropterus > Micropterus dolomieu. Next base: position 1,934,214 of record NC_060172.1, on the reverse strand, counting down.
TTAATCTAGTGATTCTTTTCATTTAGAAGTCACTTCTGCTTCTGTAGGTTGTCTTTTGTAAGATAATAAATAAATAAATGAACATTAAAAAAAACTATTAGGTAGTTGTTTTAATTATGACTGAAAAGTAGAGCTGCAAAGATTAGTCACTTAATTGATTAGTTGTCAACTATTACAATAATTCCCAGCTATTTTGATAATTGATTCATCTCTGTGAGTCCTCATTTAAAGCAAAAATGTCAAAATTCTCTTATTCCAGCTTCTCAAATCTGGATATTTCTGGTTTCTTTCCTCCTCTATGACAGTAAACTTAATATATTTGTGTTGTGGACAAGCAATGATCTTCGAGGACGTCATCTTGCGGTTTAGGGAAACACTGAAACACTTTTTACCATAAAAATAATCATTAGTTGCCGCCCTAATGACAAATACGCATTACGTATAACACAGAACACATTTAATAACACCAAAGGTTTAGTTTGTGATGTACATTTTGGTTTTGGAAACTTAAATTCAAACTGGTGAAAACTGAAAACTGATTTTATACATTTTGTATTCGGATTTATAAACATTTTTATTGAAGGAACCAGATGAGAATTTTGTATATAATATTAAATACATAACCTTAATTTAATCGGAGAAATATTTTGCTTGTAAAGCCAAAATTTAATGTAAAATGCAAAAAGTTAAATCTTGTAAATTAGTGATTTAAGAAAAGTTTAGATTAAGGATGTAACATTTTAAATGTCAAATCAACATTTACATTTTGTTTTAGAAGAAACAAATTACTCAAATTTCATGCAAATCTCAACAGTAGTTCAAACCCTTGTGTGGACTTAACTCCCCATTTTTATGTGTGTTTTTGTGGTGATTTTATAACCAGTGAGTCAAAAATTATCCTAAGACAATATTTCTACCCAGGTGGTTTACAGCTTACGTGAAAATATGAACAAAGGCAATGTTTCATTTTTTTAATTCACTCTAGAAAAAGTTATCAAATTTTCAAAGTTGGAAACAAATATTATTTAGTTTTCCCCCCTCTGCTGTTAAACAAAAGGGGCAGGTCAATTTTGACCCTTAAGACAACACCAGGTTAAGAAATTTCCTCTTTGTAAAATTATATTGTGAATGATTAAAAAGGTGTCAGCGGCGTTAATCCAACCCCCCCCCAAAAAAAAATCAATCAGCACACAGACGCTCATTTTAAGTTCACTCACTTTATATTTAACAAAAAGGGAAAGAAAATCAGCATTTCATGAGTTACAACAGCTTATAGTGGTAGCTGGATGAGATGTACAGGTCCATCTGAATCTCTGGCTTACAGGTGAAGCAGTCATCGTTTAAAAACTTAGACTTTTAGTGGAAATTAAACGAAACACGACGAACCAAATGTTGGTCGCCTCCACAAAACGTCCTCGCAAAGCACCATGAGAGCAAAATGACGAAGGATAGCGTTTCAAAAAACAAAACAAAAAACAAATCTGTTTTCCTGTCGAAACCTCAGATAAAACCGGGAGACAAAAGTGCTTTGAAAAAAAAAAAATAATAATTGACAACCTTTTTTTAATCTTTTTACATTTCTACTTTCTTTGCTTTCAACCATGTTCGTCGTTCGTTGATTTTGTCTCGTTTCACTCAGCCAGGTGTCGTCATTACATATATATCTTTTACTGTACCTTTCTATCAAATCTGTGAAGCCCTAAAAGAAGACAGGAGTTTCGAAAAGGCCGGGTATCGAAGCGAAACACTTATTTGCACCGAATTCTGTCCACAGCACTGAGGTAGTAAAAGTTAACATTGATCAGTCAGTTTGAGAATCTTGTTGAATTTTCTTTTCTCACGATTTAAATGTAAATTTGCACGTTTTCGTGGCGTCCAGTAAACATCACATCATCCCTCTACTGTCAGCCGTCAAGTCAAAACATAAAATGCCCCTAATTAACAATATAAATATAAAAATGGCAGAATTTAAACTTCATTTATCTGGACAAAGTTCTCATTTTGGCGGCTTGAAAGTTGGCTCCAAATAAGTGTTTCTATTTCTTAAAGTAAGGTTTAGAAAAAACATTTTGGTACAAAGATCCGTAACAAAGAAATGTAACGCGACACCCAGCCCAACATATCAATAATCAGTGATTTCACTCCTTCAGTTTAGTGATTTATACCCTCAAAGCTGGGATTTTTTTTGGTTCCCTTAAAATATTAAATCAAGTACTCAAATTACTTAATTAATTCCCTAAAATTCCTAATTGTGTCACTTTGAGTGCTTTTAGATTCAGTAGTTTCATTTGATCTTTGTCTGAATTAAATGGATTTTGTCTTAATATTGTCACCTTTGACGTCCCGTATCACACATCAGGACGACAGATTGTTTCACTACGTTTGTGATACTTTAGATGTTTTCCAGTTCAAAAAACTATTTTTTGTAGAAACAACTCCGCTCAGAGGAGAAGAACACAGAGTGATTTAGCCTTTAAACAAAACTGTACAAATCATTAATCCAAGAGAGCAATGAGGTAAAACTGAAGGTTTGAGTCACTAAATTAAGGACAAATATAAGCATAGCAAAATAAAAAGTAAGCATAGTGAGCTCAATTTATTTGTTTGAGGAAACAATTTACCAAAAAATAAAATAAAATAAAAGTTCCTCGACACCAACCAGACTATAAAAACTCCTCTTCCCCAAGTCAGTCATCAGTTTCGGACTCCGTTCACAACTTTCCTCCAGCTGCACGACAAAATTGAAGTTCTGTACCAGAAGTCAAGATAAAAAAATAAACGTCCTGTAAAGTGCAGTTTAGAGAATGAGAACGTCTCCCCAAAAATGTTCGTGTGTGTATGTGTGATGCTTATGAGCGCCGTCGGCCTGAAAACACACCTGGATGTGTAGTGATTGTACCACAGGTAGGTCCTCAGCTGTCCGACAGGTGTGGACAGATGCTGAGGAAGTATGGAGGCAGCAGGGAGCCAAAAAGACATATTCATGCACTGGTCCAAGGGGAACTGGACTATTGGCATCTTCACTGGTTCTGTTCTGAATAATAATAATAATAATAATAATAATAATAATAATAATAATAATAATAATAATGTTATGTAAAAAAACCCGACTCCTCTTAAATGAGCAAAAAACTGAAGGGAGTATGGTTTAATTATTTCACCGTTTTCCAGAACAAGTCATTCTACGGAGCCGCCTGAAGCCCATAAGTATAATATATTTCTTAACACAAGAATTTGTGTAAATTTCTTAAAAACATCTGGGCCCATGATTATAACTTTGGCGCCCAACATATCAATATGTGCCCCAAAACAATAGATAATAACTGCATCACTAAGACAATAACTTCACAAAATTTAAAAGTTTTTAGATAACTTATTGTCTTGTGTGCACACAAACTAACAAGAATGTTTCAGAACTTCGCCGGCTCTTTAGATCTTTTTATATTCCTCAAAGAATAATTTAAAAAAAAGGGCTTTGGTATCTGTACCAAAATGTCAGGTTGTATCGGCAAACGATACCCGGCTCTAACCAATGGTAGGATTAAATGAGCCGAGAACAGACGCCACTGTTCAGAGATGATTTAATAATCTCTGGAAAACGAGAGGAATTGTCTCTTTAAATGAAAACAGTAAAATGCCTCATTAAGACAGGATGTTTTGTGCTTTCAATGTGAAGAAAAGAAAACGACCTTTGTGAGTAATGAGCCTGAAGTGGTGTGTTGATGTGTAAAGCATTGAGATTGTCAAATTCATGCTGGTGTTACTTTTTGTCTTTGTGACTTTCAGAAAACAAAACAAACGGGTCGCTCGCTACGAGTCATTTTGAAAAATATATTTCTGGTCGTCACGAGAAGCATAAAGTCAAGAACAGATTTACAGAAAAACTGCGTAAAAAGGCAACAGAACGGATGCCGCCTCCTGTTTGGCCTCTGGTCCCGGCTTTCTGCCTCCACAGCGTTAAAAAAAAAGAAGAAAAAAGATCAACAGTCTTTCAAACGTCAGACTGACTCGAACAGACGCTAAAAAACCTGGATATGTTCTTCGAGCTGACGGGTCTGAGATTGTCGGCGTACGTTTGAAGTGATATTCTGTAGAAAAATATAATGAGGCAATATAAAAAAAGACGGAATGAAAAGTACTGCAAGAGTTCAATGGACAGATTTACAATGATTTTTTTCTATATAGCTTATAAATACGTTATCTACACAATATGTGGTACAAAAATACTATATAGCATTTAGTGGGCACTGGATTTCCTTTGTGTTTTTTTTTTTCCTCAAAGTACCAACAACATAAAACATTTAAAATAAAAATAAAAAAGCATATGAAGATGTTGTAACTGGTCAGGCACAAGATCGTGTTCTTGGAGGGAGACGCTGCTGCTTCCTCCGTGTTTGACAACAAGGGGTTAAAAAAACAAACAAAACAACAAGATTAAAACCAAGAGGTGGAGGGAGAGAGTGACGGATGCAGCTTTGGGTCGTTTTCACTTAAAACAGTTGCAGTCGAGCATTCGAACGTTTCAACGAGACAGGAAATGTCACACACGAGCGTACGTTTTGGTTTAAACCGTATGGGATGCGAGTCATGTTTTCAGCGGCCTGATCTCTTAGCGTGTAGTGGGGGAAAAAAAAATTTGATTTGTGCGTACGGAGGCCCTGAAGGGACACGAGCGGAGTTCTGCTAAAAAAAAACAAACAAAAAAAAGGCAGATTTGTCTTGAGATCTTCGGGACCTTCCCCTCGTGTCCCTCCAGGGCCTCCGTACTCTAGCTCTGCAGCCTCGCCAATACTTGGGTAATAAATATGTGCCTTGCGTTAGTGTTATTGCTTCACCTTTCAGAACCTGGTGTCACATGACTCACATCCACGACAGACACAACCCTACGAACCGTTTTTTGTAAAACGAGGAGGTAAATTTTTAAATCAAAGACCCAGTACCACGTTCTCCAGCGTTCCAGTTTACATGGTAACTACAGACAAGATGGCCGCCTCCGGGAGGGAAGGGGGGGGGGGGGGGGGGGGGGGGGCTCTTCTCTTCTTCTCCTGTAGCGATTGATGTTTTTCATATTTGGCATCGGATAAGTTAAATCGTCCTGCTGTTTGTCCTTCAGCCTCGTTCTCCTCCTGCTTTTAAGGCAACTTATATTTGTGATGATTTTAATAAAACATTTTTCTTAAAAAAAATTTACAAATTTCTTAATACAAACCTCGATGGCGTCATCAGTAAACACTGTATAGAAAATATATAAATATGCTTTTTCTCTTTTTCACTGTACAAATGTTCTGCAGCTCCTCCTTTTTTGTTCCTCTTCTCGTCTCGCGCCTCCTCATCAGTCTCTCTTCCCATTTTTAACCTCTTTATATGCACAATTGCTATTTACAGTGAGGGGGCGGAGCCGTGCCGAGGGAGGGGGGGGGGTTAGCTCACGAGGAGTCCGTGCAGGGCGACGGCGGCGGCGGGTAGAGGTGGTGGGAGTAGCTGCGTTCGGTGTAAGGCGACGGCGGGCAGCTCTCACAGTTCTCCTCCGCCGACAGGTACTGGCTGCGGGGGGTCGGCGGCGGCGGGAAAGGCTCCGAGTCGTAGTTGAGGTCGCTGGTGTAGCCCTTGGCGGCGGCGGCGCTGGACTTGAGCGGCGCCCGGCGTCCCGGCGTGTAGTCGCTGTCGCACACGTCCGTGCTGCAGGGGGTGGTTGGGGGGGCGAAGTGGCGGTAGGTGTAGGGGCGGTAACTGAGAGAGAGAGAGAGAAACAACACAATGAATGAGAGGCGACGTCATTTTTATTTTATCCCCATTCAAGTTAGCGGAGGGCTGAACAGGAAGACTCGACGCAGAAGTATAAATCAAGCTTAAGGTCTCGAGTTGTGTCTCAGGTGAAGAAGCTACAAACGGAGCTGCGAAGGATTTAAACCCAGCGAGCGTTCAAGACTTGAAAAGCAAAGAAGCAGACTGCAGTTGAAAGCAGCTCTGTGAGATGGAAAACAATGGGAGCAGTTTGTGGATTTCAGGAATCAGTTTCAGTGAAGTCTGCGAGTACCTGTAGGATCTGTGTGTGGAGGGACTGTTGGAGGAGTAACCAAACTCCATGGTGTACTGGGAGCGGACCGTGGCAGGAGACGGAGGAGGATTCAGGATCTGTACCGAGAAAAGACACGTCAGTTTCACTCTGAACAAAAAGGCTATAAAACTAAATAACCGACATTATCTGCAGAACCGCAGCGACGCTTTATGATCCCTCGTTTCACTTTCGTACCAGTTGCGTTTAAAAGCAGTTCGCTTTCTTTAAATTTCATTAAAGCTGCTTCATTTAAACCCAAGAAAACAAATTGAAAACTGCTGATATTTTACTTTAAATCATTATAAACGTGATTCTTTCCACCAAACCTCTTTGAAAATAAAGCGTGTTTAAAGACCCGTTAAATAAAGCGCTGTGGAGTCTGATGTTTGTCTGAATTAAGAAGCGTGAAAAACATTCAGGAAATAAAGATGAACCTCTGACAGAACACTTGACCACGGATGATTGATTGCGTGCAGTGGGAGGAGCTGAAAACTCACCGGGGGGAAGTAGGTGCCCTTGGTGCTGGACGAGCTGCTGGACGAGGCCCCGGTGACGTGAGCGCGGTCGTACGGGGGCCCGCTGCTGCTGCCCATGATGCTGAGGGAGCCAATCACAGACTTCCCTCTGGACATACCTGCGAAAGTGTTTTAGAAACGAGCGTCAGCGTCACATCCGTTAAACGAAGAGGTATGAGGTAACGAACGCCGTGTCGGCCGTCCCACCTGGCAGCGAGCTGGACAGCGAGCTGGGGTGCGGCACGTATCCCAGCGGCACAGACGACGGCCCGTGGACCACGAAGTCGTTGGTGACCGTCTCGCCGTCGTCCTTCATCTGGGGACAGAGGACGCGCTGACACACGAAATACACGGCGCCCACCACGAACAGCGCCATGACCACGCCCACGATGGAGCCGATGGTGTTGTTGGACGGAGGAGGCGGCTCCTCTGTCGGATCTGAAACCACAGAAGAAGAACAGAGACGTCAAAACACGTTAATACAGATTAACAACATAGATGAGTCCCAGAAAACGGAGTTGTTTAAAGTTTCCTCACTAAAATGTTCAGTTCAGCACATTAAATACAGAAATACACAAAAATATATGAATATTTATATATAAATATGCTAAACTATATATTTTTTTACCGAACCACAAATGTGAAAAGCCCATGAAATTAATCTTAATTTATAATGTAAGGTCGACGGTAAGCAAAAGGCGAACATCGGACAGTCTGTGGCGTGCACATAACGTGACCCCTATATTCGGCGCATCACTGCTGCTAAATGAACGAGCACCGTTATTAAAATTTCACACAATCATCTCTCTAATAAAAGGAAGAAATCTGTGTGCGTCTGTTTGCATTTTAATTATAAGCGTTCAGTCAATAGACTTTCAAACGTGGCGCGTGTGTTGCCGGGAGTGGCGTGTCGCATTTGTTGCTATTTGGACACGCAACACGTTCAAAATAAATAAATATTAGGGCTTAGGGCTGATCGCAAATAGTCGAAGATTCGATGCTTCGATGGGCGGAGCCTGATTCGCCTGTCAATCTCACAGTGGAATCTTCACAGTGGCGTTATGAAAGTAAGATGATATAATTTTGGCGATATGGGCGAGCTCGACGACTCATTTTACATAGAACTACCGGTTTTATCCCAATAACTCAATATGCAGCCTATTATGATACAAAATTCCACATTTAATGCTGTAAATAAAACTGTGAAAAGAAAGAAACTTTCAATAAATATTTTTAAAGAGCGAGAATGAATCCAAAGATTTAATTGTATTTCATATTCTTTTTTATTTTATATAATTTATTTATTATGTGTAATTTGGAAGTTTGTTTAAAAAAAATTGTAAACTTCATAATAAGCCAGCAGTAATTTAATATTTGCATTTTTTTCTCTCCTTACTGTATGAAAATAAACCGAACCATAAAAACCGAACCGTGATTTTTGTGTACCGTTACACCCCTAATAAATATACTAGAGAACAGAGCAGAGCGGCTCACACGGCGAGGCTAATGTGCGCTAGAATAAATAAAACTAACAAGCGGTGGCTTGGAGGTTAAACAGCTGTGACTCCCTGCCAGTCAGGAGCCTGTCCAGCTGCCCTTGATTTTAACCTTCCTCGACTGGCTGATAATTTGCTGGAAATTAGAAACAGGTCAGACGCTGAGATCCGACAGCAGGTGGAGACTCACAGCAGCCGAGCTCGTCAGAGTTGTCCGTACAGTCCATGTTGTGGTCGCACTTCTTGTGTTTCCCGATGCACTGACCGTTGGAGCAGGTGAACTGGTCGGCGGGACATCGAACTGCAAGACAAACGTTAAACCATCACGAAGACGCTCGTCAGCCGCGTTTACCCACAGGCGCTTCTTCTGTCACATACTGAACATATTTTCCACACACGACATTTTCTACTTGTCAACTTTTTATAATTATTTCTCTCTTTCACATCTTGATCAGCAAAGTGATCAATACACGGCGTCTGATTCTAAACGCTGCTTCTTTCTTTCTTCCTTTGTTAGGAGTTTATTCAAAGCTGCGTCCATTCTAGGGCTGCAGCTAACCATTATTTTAGTTATCGATTAATCTGCTGCTTGTTTTCTCGATTAATCAATAAGTCGTCAGGTCCAGAAATGGGTGAAAAATGTCGATCAGTGTTTCCCAAAGCTCAACAGGACGTCCTCAAACATCTTGTTTTGTCCACAACCCAAATATATTCAGTTTACAGTCACAGAGGAGAAAATAAACCAGAAAATAGTCACATTTAAGAAGCTGGAATCAGAGAATTTGGACGTTTTTTTCCTTTAAAAAAAGGACTGAAAACAATTAATTGATTATAAAAATAGTTGGTGATTCATTTAATAGTTTACAACCAATCGATTAAATTGACTAATTGTTGCAGCTCTGAGTGGGACTAACGCAGCAAAGGATAGTGCTTCACTACATGGATCTGACAGCTGTAGTTCCTTTACAGATTAAGACTGAAATATGAAAAGAAAAATATTCAATAATTGTTTGATTTATTCTCTTGAATTATACACAAACTGGAACTTAATTTTTTTTATTGAGAAGTTTATTTTGTTGAGAAAAGAGGACTGAAAAAAAGCTTTTAATTAATTTCACTCGTGCATATTTGTTGACAAAGATTTTATCCTAATTGTTTTGAATGTTGTGATGTGATCCACTGTTTGGCCTCAAGTGTTGCCCATAAAGAAAAGTTTAAAACCACAATTAACCATCAGGTTTCTTCAAACTGCCTTTAAACTCAAGAGAAATAACGATTTGATCCTTATCGTGATTACATTTTTGGCCGCATCGTCCAGCCCTAATGAAGAGTTTATAAAATATGATGTTTTGTTATAAATCTCCAAGTACAGCAGAAACGATTAGTCGGTTAATCACTTAATCTATTGACAGAAAATTAATTTTTTCTAATGTGAAGAATTTGCTGTTTTTCCTTTAAATGTTTTGAATAATGTTCATTTAATAATCATTTAAGCACCAATAAATATCTGATCGGTCTCAGCAGATGATCAGTATTAAAGGACCACATGATACCCGTCCCCGAGCAGACGTCCTACCTGCCTCACCTTCACACTTGTTCTCGTCGGAGCGGTCCTGGCAGTCGTTGTCTCCGTTGCAGCGCAGGCTCAGGTCGATGCACTGCCGGCTGTCGCACTGGAACTCGGACTCGGAGCAGACGGGACAGTCGTCCTCGTCGCTGCCGTCGTCGCACTCGGAATAGCCGTCGCACCTCCACGCCTGAGGGATGCAGTCCACCTCGCCGGACTTACAGGAGAACTGCTCCGGGGAACAGGTGGGGGGCTCTGAGGGAGGACCACGAGACCGTCAGATTCATGTTCGGTTTACCTCTGAGGTCGGCGCTGGGACTGACGGCGTTCCAGTACGACAACAGATTTACGTTGGAAAACTAAGATTGATGCCTCTGGCCATGCGTCTACCAGAACGATTTTGCACATACAAACACCGCAGCAACACGTCCACAGATGTAATCAGATAACGTTACCACAGCTTCACTACTGTTGCTTCCTTGGGTTTTGGAACGCACCATCAGCCCTGTGAAAACCAGTAAGTGGATCTTGATTTAAAGGGTCATTTAGCGACACTTACCTCCACAGGTGAGCTCGTTCTGCAGCAGCACCAGGTGGACGGGACACGAGCAGCGAGTCGTCCCGTCTCCCTTCACGATGCAGATGTGGGAGCAGCCGCCGTTGTCCCAGGTGCACGGGTGTTTACCTGCAGGGACGGAGGCTCAGGTGAGGATTTACAGTTTAGTGTACCAAGCTGGTGGGAGGAAGGTGACGTTCAGGTTTTAGCCGTTAATAATACTTATCAAAATGTGACATATTTTTTTACAGAGCTTCGTAAGGTGAAACACAGACAATGCTCTGGTCCATTTTCAGATTTTGCTTCCTCAACATGTCTTCTTTCAGACTAGTGGAAAGAAAACGTCCAAAGATACATTTAAGTAGTTTATTTTACTGCAGTTCGTCTCTGAGAGTCTGTAGATTTCTGCTAAAAGTTAGCTTTCCAACGTCTCCTCCCGCTCGCCGGCACCGTTGGAAAGCTCTCTCCCTCCTGCCCGGATCCAAATACGGTTATTTCTAGAGATGCACCAAATGTTCGGCCACCAAAATTAATCGTCCGAAAATAGCAAAACAAAAAAAACCCCAATAAATTTTATCGAACAATTACATTGACATGTCGGCAGTGGGGAAGCATTTTTAGGTGTCGCCGTTTGTAGACGCTGTCCATCTGTGGCTGACTTCTTAGAAAAGAACCACTTTGAGTGTTTCTGTCACTCGTCTGTGAGAAGGAGATTAAGCTAGCCGCACCTATATTTGGAGTGCACACGTATTCCAGCCTTTACGGTAAGTGAAGCGGCCCAGAGCGAGCTGACAGGCAGGTTAGAGACTTTATCCTGTCAGTTTGTCTCTTTAGTATGAAGAGAGGCTGTGAAGTCTTCATGTTACAACATTATTTATCAAACCGGGTCGGACTGGATGGATTTAGCACGAGGAGGAAACACATGTGACAACGTCCGGTTTTCAAAATAAGGCGTCTGTACAGGATGGAAATAATATTAATTGGATTATATTCACAGAAAGTAGAAAACATATTACATGAGTCCATTAAAAATAAATGGACTCATGGAATTTACTTCACTGGACCCCCTCGGGCCCCGGACCCCCCGCCATAGTCTCTCCACATCCAAGAATTTCTGTGCATCCCTAGTTATTTCATTTGTACCAGAAACAAATCATGAAAGCATAAAGCTGGGTTTAAGCTACGCCTGAAATCTCATTGGCTAGTGTCAATTTCTGACATCGTGATTGGTTTAGATGCGTCACGTGGCTCTGTCTGTGTGACTGTTCAGACATGCTGTTACTCAGTTATCAGTTTAATATGTTTTAGATGTTCTATATTATTGTTCCTAAGGATTTGATATTGGTCCTGTATTTTTATTATAAATTTGTGGAATTTAACTATAGATGACTTTGAGCCTGAAATTCAGCAGTTATATACACCAAATTTTTCGGTTGTCTTCCTGACTTTATTCTGAAGGTGTTTACAGAGGGGTTTGTTCATATACCATTCAGCACCTGAATTATAGAACAATTTATTCCCCAAAACATGGCGAAAATAGATTTTTTTTATGCCTGTTGAGAGTATTTGAAAGCATAGAAATCCAAAATCCCCTCTGTAAAAACATTTGAGTCTAATATGTCAACAAAATAAACAATAATTTTGAACCTGACTTAATCCAGAGTTCAGATTTCAGGTGTTAATAGATGCAAATGAGCGCATATTTAATTAGATACGGCCTCATTAGCATATTTAAACACACAATCTCCGAAAACGTGTAATACAAAAAAATATTGTCTGAATGTAAGTAATCAACTAGGAAAGTTTCATGGCGATATCTGTTAGTTAAATTTTTTACCCTATTCACCTGCAGCTTCAGGAACATCCAGTACAGTTCTAAGATAAAACACCAGCCTGTTTCCATTTTGTATTTCTAAAACAAGACGTTGCTGTAAAGACCTGGTGCTGTGACGGGGACTCACCGTACTCCCTCATGTCCAGCTCGTGGACGGCGTGGATGTCGCTCAGGTAGGCGATGCGAGCCTGGATCTTGGTGCGTCCCTCCCTCGTCGTCTTGTCGATGCGTTCGATCATCTGCTGCTGCTTGTCGATCCAGTACAGGTGGTTCCCGAACACCGTCAGACCCACCGGCTGCAGGATGTTGGAGTCCGCGATCACGATCCGATTGGCTCCTGGATTTTTTTTTTAATTTTTTTTTTAAAGAAGCACAGAGGGGATCGGGAAAAAAAACAAACAAAACAAGGTTGTAGGGCAAAAAACCTCAGGAGCAAAGGCAACAAAACGGGTGAGAAACTGAGGGGTGAGGCAGGAGGGGAGGCAGGAGGAGTGGACAGCGATACACCGAGGTCAGCTACAAGGCAACAGAGAACAGACTACAAGAGCTAAACACCAGAGTATGGTCTTTCACCCAGCTGGTGTAGGACTCGACTTTAGAATTTATTTAAAATAAATGTCACTACACTCCTAAATTCAAATGTTCTCAGTGCTCAACAGTGGCCCTTCTGCTTCCTGGTTAATTCTGGGAAATGGAGACAACGTGGTGAAATATTTGTTATTGATGGGAGCGTCCTGACGGGGGCAGCAGCAGCCTCTGCAGAGTAAATCTAAGTTTCTCTAAACTGTCCTGTTCAGTCTTGCGTCTGGAAGCGGGAGCTCAGGAAACCAGGACCCGGAGTGACGGTGTGCTGTTTACAGATGCTTTACATTCCTGTCGGCCTGCGTGGGGCTCCGGGGAATCGCAGGAATGTGCTGAGCATTTGAGGATTTCAACGCACAAACCTCCTCGAGTGCTTCAGCTGCTGCTCGACTCCAGAGAAAACTTTATTCAGAGCACTGATCCACCTCCCTAAAGCCTCGTTTCCACCAAAAGTACCCGGGTACTACTTTTTAGTCCCCGGATCTCTTTTCATGGAACTAGCGAAGATTAGGCAAATTCACCAGCTGACGTAGGCTGCAGGCCTGCACGCCGTACTAAGCGTTGTACAGGCATCATTATTTGTAACCATGAGCAACATTTATAAATGAACATCAGATCTGACAGGAACATAATGAAAAACTACAGGCTGTGTTTGACCATTAAAGCAGCTTTTTTTGTGTGGGGGTATAATAAAGAGACATTTACACATTTACACGTCTGTGTCGCCTGAGCGTCGGAGGAACGGGATGTTCAACGAGCTTTATTACCTGCTGTAATCAGCTGTTCCGCTTGTTTTGGAGAGGAGGAGACCGACTTCAGCTCCGTGCAGAAACCTCCTAGATCCTAGAACTAAATTCAGACCCTGGTCCCTCCTCCAAAGGTTCCTGGTTCCGGGGTCTAGTTCCTTTGGTGGAAACGCGGCTTATTTCAGGTGAAGTTTGACTGGGGCGGTGTGGCGGCCTAGTTACGTTTGGACAGGTGTTTCCCCCCTTTCCAGTCTTTATGCTAAGCTAATCAGCTGCTGCTATAGTTTCTTATTTAGCGTAGAGACACGACAGAGCATCCAACTCTCAGGGAGGATGAGAAGACGAACATTTCACTGAATGTGGAACTGCTGCTTTAAGAAATGTAAAATGAGAGATGATTTACTGACGTTCTGTAAACTGTAGTATTTTTGGTCTCTGCCTTTGATCAATGTAAGTCATCGCGATAAAAACTTGTGGATGTAAACAACTACTTTCTGTTTTTTACGGTCTTAAAAGACTTAATTAAGAAATTCTAAGAGGAACGTTTATTTTCTCTGACATACTGAAAATACCTTATTTTAACTTCAGTACTCTCTCCCGCCCTCCTGAGCTCTGATGTGTAACGGCGCCCTTCAGACTCACCTGACAGGTCGCTGCTCTCGATGCGTCGCAGGTCCGAGTCGACCCAGAACAGCTTCCCCACCTCGTTGTCGATGGCCAGAGCGACGGGTTTCCCCAAACCGCTGAAGAACAAAACCTCCCGCTCTGTGCCGTCCAGCGCCGCCCGCTCGATCTTCGGAGAGCGCTCCAGCAGGTTGGTGAAGTACATGTACCTGCAGACAACGAGCAGGGAAACGGCTCCATGAAGCCGGAACCAGAGCATCCTAAATAAAGAGCCGGACCCGGAGGACACTCACCCTCGCTCCGGGTTGACCACGATGGCTCTGGGCTTGTCGTGCTCTCCTCGCAGCACCACGCCGACTCTGCTGCCGTCCGTCCGGGTGACGTTGATGACGTTGGTGACCTCGCTGGTCCAGTAGATGAAGCGGCTGTAGATGTCGATGCTCAGGTCGTACAGCTGCAGACCCTGACTGGGTCCGGTCAGAGAGCTCGACACCACCGTCATGCTCTGACAGGACGAGAGCAGAGAGACGCCGCGGGTCAAAGACACATACGGGTTCTCTGAACAGTTTGTGCTCAGAGGCTACTGAAGAGACATCCTGTGGAAGCTGAACGCCACATTTTTCTGGTCTCCTCTCACCTGGTTTCCGTCCTCCTGAGCTCGGCGGATGACGTTCTGCTTGGAGTCGATCCAGTACAGCTGTTTGTCCAGCGGGTCGTAGTCGATGGCCCGGACGTTCCTCAGGCTGTGGATCGGCAGGATGATGTCGGGACTCTGCTGCTCGTCGATCACCATTCGGTTGATGGCCGTCTTCTGGCTGAACAGCAGGAAGGACGTCGGGGCTGAACAACAAAGAGGGAAACATTAAAAACATGAATGTCTAATTATACTTTTACTCCAAGTGGGGTAAAAACAATATCAAGTCTGGCTAAGGATGAACCAGGTCAAACCTCCCGACAGTTAACATTACCGTACACATTTTAATTATTATGATAACCGTGTTTGATTAGCGCGCTTAGGAAAAAAAACTCAACGTGGGTTTGTTTGGGTCAACGACAACACGGCGGAGATTCTTCAGCCGCTCTGAAGTGTGGTCGTATTTAGGTTTTTATAAGAGTGCTGAAGGAAACTTTTAGCTTTGGTTTGTCTGTCTGACTTGCATAAATACATAAATTCTAAAAATACAGAAATTCTGTAACAAAAATATATAATATTTAATTATATATATTATTATTAATATTTAATTTTAATTTATTTATTTATTATTTTTGGTCGCCCCCAAAATGAAGAGCTGAGCTACCTGGTGAGTTCAGAAAATATGTGACTGATACTTGATTCCAGCAATTGTTGCAGTTAGCATAGTGACTGATCCAAACTCCATTCGGAAAACGAGCATTTTAAAACTTGTTTGCTTGTCATATTTGCTGACAGACCTGAAAAAGCATGAATTAATATTTTTAACAAATCAGCATCATGATGTTGTTTTTTTCTGCATCAGTTTGATCCGTTTATTGCAACTAAATCACAGCAAATTGGTTATTTTATTTTATTTTAGCTGTGGCTGGTTGTGTGTGAAAACTTGTGCGAGTGGTCCAGAGGTCAAAGTGACGCGTTTTGTGTGAAACCAGCATACGATGTTGTATAAAGGTAATAATATTTCATTACTATTTCTTATTTGATGGGCTATTTGGGATAAAGCATAAAATTAAGCATTCAATTTTAAAAGTTTAATAAATGCAATAATGAGGTTTCCTACGTCAACAAGTAATCGTGTTTAAAAATTGTAAATTTGACCAAAATAATCCTGATTATGATTCTTGCGATAATCAAGCAGCCCTATAAGGAACTTCACCGATTTCTTTTAGTCTCTTAAGTTTCCTGGATGCGTTTAAATATTTCACAGCTGCCTGGTGAAGTGTCTCAGATGTTGTGGTTTGAACAGCTCATGTTATGCAGGTTCACGCCGGCCTCACCGCTGCAGGTCTTGTTGTCGTAGTTAAGGGAGAAGTGGGCGGGGCATCCGCAGACGAAGCTGCTGACGGGCACGGCGAGGCACAGGTGGGAGCAGTGTCCGTTGGTGGAGGCGCAGGCGTTCCAGCCGCCCTGTCTGGACGAGTGGAACACCAGGATGTCCATGACGTAGTCCAGGTGGCCCTGGATGACGGTGCGGTTCTGACCGCTGGTCTTGTTGGCCCGCTCGATGCTGCGCTGGCTCCAGTCGGTCCAGTAGATGTAGTCCTGGTACTGGGTGAGGCCGAAGGGGTGAGGGAGGTCGTCGGCTATCACCTCGCGGTCCTGACCTGCAGGGAATCGAGACACACGGGAGATGTTTTTGTCAACTGGCTGAAACGTTTTCTCCAAAAACTAAATAGAAAGTGACTCTTTTTATATTCTCATGTTTGTCTCTGTACAGTTTAATGTTCTTCGGATAAACGCAGGAAATGTCTGGATCTGCTGGACTTGATCAAAGCCTGGTTTATCCGCCAGGTTTAATTATGATATTTATATAAGTTGTCATGTTTGATTTTATGTATTTCAGACAACCGTGTTCACAACAATCCCACAGGAAAATAACCTCCGAACCAAAACCAGACGAAGTCTAAATAATGAGGAACTTGTGAAAACAAAATGTTTTGCAGATTTTCTCAGTGAACAAAAACTAAACAATGTGAAAGACTGTTATTTAGCTGCACTAATAAGCAGCAGCTTTGTCTCTCTGGTGGTAAACGTTGGCTACAGAGATAAAAAATAAACCCATATTTAGCCGACAGAAATATTTCCAACACTTCTAAACTTGTTTCAAACATGTCTGATTTTTTCACGGCATACAGGAAAGCACCAATATCAAGATTCACCACTTGGAAGGACTAAAAGTTAAAAATACACAAAGAAATAGAGTAAAATTTTGAGCTAAAACTCAATTAAAACCAAGTGCCAAACTTTACACTGCATCACAAAACAGATGAAAAATAATAAAGACTCTGGTGCAGCAGACGTCTGCCTGTGAGGGTTATTTTCTGTCCTCGCCCCGAGCCAAGACCGAGGCCTGCACACAAAATTGGTAGTGTTGTAAGAGCAGTGAGAGTGTGTGCTGAGCCTCTGGTCTAATAACAGCGTCGTTTTAGGAGCTTTCTGTGAGGAATATTTTGGTCCTGGTTTACGTCCACCGACGTGCTGAGTGGGGGAAACACTTCAGGACAGAACTCCACAGAGCACAGCAGCTTTTGTTTCTGCGGCAGCAGAGGAAGGAACAGTAGAAACGGTATAAAGCAGAGAGGACAAGAAGAGGGACGACAGACTGTTGCAATTACACCTTCAGCATCTTTAACGTACTGACGGCCGGCAGGTCCTGGTGGCAGCTTTCGGTCTGTGCACGCAACTGTTAAGTTCACAGTCACATGATACACCGTTGGGAAGCTTAAGTCCTCATGATTCGACCAATGCAAACCAGTACAATCAAGATAGACGAGACTCACCTATGAAGCCTCATAGAAATCCACCGATTTATTATATTCAGACTTAAACGGTCTTGTTACGTTGTCAAAGGTCCAGACGAACCACTCCAGTAAAAACATTTAGTCCAAAACACATTATTCCATCAGTAAATCCCCAGGGACTGCTGCCCCATCGCTTTCCATTAACTGAAGAAACAGAACAGAAGTGCCTAATATTTCATTATAACCGTAATAACTCTGGAAGTAAATAACTGCGGTATCTTGATTTCAAAATGTCTGCTGAACTCTGACTTTTTGATTGACAGCTAATCCAATAGGAGCTCTCATGTCCGTTTCACAGCCTACAACAGCCAATGAGAGCCCGCGCTGTAAGGACGGGCCAGCCCGTTAGTTCCTGGGTAGGCCGAGCCAATTGCAACCAATTGGCGCTTTGTGTAGCCAATAAACTTCTGAAAATAAAGCCCCTTTTCCACTGCACAGTAACAGCTTGGGGCGGCACGGTGGTCCGGTGGATAGCCCCAGAGTTTGCGTGTGATCCGCCTTTCGCCTGATCAGCTGGGATTGGCTCCAGCCCCCCGCAAGCCTGTACGCAGGATAAGCGGTTGACGATGGACGGAACCATCTCGACTCGCCTCTGTTTGGTTTTCCATTGTGGAAAAGTTGTACTTGTACCTGCTACCAGGTACTTTTGTTCGTATCACATCTGTCACGGTTCCAAGCGAGATGAGAAGATACTAAAATGTGACGTGAGGTCAGAGAGAGTCGTCACTATTCACTGCATCATCACTGCGCGCCAAAAGAAAGTTTTATATTTTACAGGTTTCGTATAGAATTTCAAGTTTTGAGGTGAGAAATCTATGACAACCAGCTAAATTGAGGGGTACTATCTGCACTGGAAAACGGAGCAGGGCCAAACCGAGTCGAGTCGACTTGAACTGGTACTGGTGATGGAAAAACGGCATAACTGAAGATATCCAGCTTCAGCTAGGAAGTTCATGATGTACCGGCAAACGAACATCTGCGGAAAGTTGCCGGCTAATATGGAGGGACGCCGTTTTTGAGAAAAAAACAAAGCTTAGTCATATCATAAGGCTTCTTGCTGTGGCCCCACAGTCATTTCCGGCTGTAGTTTTCTGCATGCACGTGTTTGCAATTACTTTCAAGTGGAAATGAAAATCGATTACTGTTAGTGTGTTCAAACTTAGGAGGTTAAACTCATTAAAAACCAAGTCAGGGGCTACTGTCAGTTTGTGCCAAGGCCCCTGTGAATCTGTCTCCTGACATATGTTTAATTAATTAATAAATAATGAAAAAGCAGGTCAGAAAAATACCATTCCAACTTTTTCTGCTGAAGGTGTGAAACTTAATTGTAATAATTGAAATAAAAGTCTATCTTCGCATTGCTGTGGTGGATGTAAACGCCACGCGGGAGATATTTATTCTTACAAATGTCGACACTCACCGAGCATGTTGGACGATTCGATGAGCGTTGTGTCGAGGTCGGTCCAGTAGAGGCGGCGCTCTGCGTAGTCGATGGTCAGTCCGTTGGCTCGGCCCACGTCGGCCACCAAAGTGATCCGACCCGTCCCGTCCATCGCCGCTCTGTCGATCTTTGGTTTCCCGCCCCACTCAGTCCAGTACATGTACCTGCGGAGAGGAAGCACCAGGCGCTCTTACCCGTCTCTGATCCATCAGAACCCTGACATTTCAGCCTCTTTTATTGCTTATGCTTCAAATGACCAAGGCTGCAACGATTAGTCGACGTAATCAACGTGAAATTTCATTGTCGACGCGTCGTTACATAGATGCCGTTTAAGGGAGAGATCGCAATCTAACCGCAGTGCACTACAGGAAGTGCTGGGAGCAGTGTCGCTTCCTCTGTCTGCCATGACTGCTCGCGAAGAAGCGGAAAGTAAAGTAGAAAGAGGCGAACAGCAGAACGGCTTTTGTTTTTACACGTTTTGTTCACTATTTCATCACTAAATACACTTTTAAAGCAGCTTTGAGTAGAGAAATCGACTGTGTAGAACTGAATATTGGCAGTTTAACCAAAGTTGATGGCGAATCGAAAATGTGCTCAAACGTTTTCGGGGTTGAGAAGCTCCACAAGCGCCCGCGGGGTTAGCGGTGGCGGCCGGCCGGTGCCAGTCACGCCCACAGAGCGCTCTGGTCCCAGTTACACAAACCACTGCAGCAGCAACAACAACAGAGGAAAGGCAGTGTTTCCTATACAGTTATTTTATACTGATTGTTATTATTATCTTTTTTTTCTAGGCCTATTTAAAATCTTATTTGATTGCAGCTCAGCGCCGCAGCGTCTCTCCCCCCCCCTCCCTCGTGAACACCGCAGCACAAATCTGTCCAACGCAACGCTGGCAATGTCGGAGACCCAGCTTTAAAAAACTTGTTAGTAGTGAGTAATGTACGTCAAGGAACATCTGGCTCGCGGTGTCGCCTACAGAACTTTCTCCACTGAGTTACTGCCTAAAACCTATAAGCACTTTTGAAAAAGAACTTTATTGTTCTAAAAAGACATTGTTAGTGTACAGATGTGGTCACACTACTTGCTTTTAATTTGCTTTTCTTTAATATAGTTCCAAAGCAAAAATCTTTGTTCGACAGTTAAAGTTTGTATAAGGATATAGGAGGAGCCGTCTCGTCTTCTTCCCTGGTTTCCCCCTGGCGCTGATACTGGTGTTCATTCTGAAGAGTAAACCTCGTTCACTTAATGGTAACGTTAGCTAGTCAGGCTGAGTGTTGGAGATCAGTAATTCAGTTTAATTAGTTAAATGGTGACAAAAATAATTGTGACTAATCGAATAAATAATTAAGACATTAGTCGACTATGAAAAGTTGCAGCCCTACAAATTACACTTAATTCCTTTCACCTTACTTTTAAAAAACAAACAACTCCTCACAGAAAATGGTAGTGGCGCCAACTTCTTCAGGACTAGGACTAATTTATCTGAAAAACTGAACCTCCAGGGTTCTCACCCTTCAGCGGGATCCAGAGCCAGAGCTCGTGGACTGTCCAGATCCTTCCAGACCAGGACCTGCCGGTGCTGCCCGTCCAGTTTGGCCACCTCGATGCGATTGGTGCCGGTGTCGGCCCAGTACAGGTTCTTCCCCAGCCAGTCCACCGCCATGCCCTCCGGGTAGTCCAGACCGAACTCCACCACGTGCTCCAGAGCGCTGCCGTTCATGAAGGCCCGGCTGATGGTCTGCAAGGGGGACGAATTATTGATTATTGATCATTCACGTGAATAAGGAGATGCAGGCTGTTAGGACAGAACTGTATTACTGTAACGTCTTAAAAAGAAGCAACTTTAAAAGAGCGGCATCACGACAGCGCCGTGTTTCCTTTTTGTCCCCACGCAGGCCTGATGTAGATATATATCTATATCAGGATGATCAACAGGAGGAGCGTGTTTCTGTTAGTGGTGGTCACAGGAAATTGATTTTCTTAATATTACTTCATGGCCCCATGTTTAAAGTCATTTCTGCACCACTGCTGTCACGCTAACTTAATGTCACACCGTGTGTCATCTCATGTTCGGCTGTTACTTCAACACCACATATTTCACAAAATTCAGGAGTGGCGAAAAATTTTGTATTTTGTGGGTTTCGCGCATGGGCGTGGAAAAATGGCTCGCTAGCGCCCCCTACAGTGCAGCCCCCGGGTAAAGTTTCACCTACATGTATGTAATTTCTGTGGTACGTGTATCATGTCCAGACGCATAAAAAAGCCTCTTGGAGCAATTGCCTAAACCCAACAGGAAGTCGGCCATTTTGGATTTAATGGTCATTTTTGGCGATTTACACACTCCATACTTTAACGAACTCCTCCTCGGGATTTAGTCCGACCGACCTCAAATTTCTGCTGTACCTTCTAAAGGCATTGACGATGAAAAGTTGTGCTATCTGTGAGTTTTCGTTGATGGGCGTGTCCGTGGCGTGGCGTCAAAGATCAACTCTTGGCCATGACACAGGAAGTTGTTGTAACTTCAGTGTACATGCTCACATTTGAACCAAACATTACGTGCTTGATAACGGTCATGCCCCGAAGACATCTACACGCCAATATTAATTTATATTCATAGCGCCAAGTGCTATGTAGCGCTGCCGCACCGGCAGAGCTCCAGAATATGTAACGCGGCCGGCTCACACCCGGACGCGCTACAAGTGCGAGGGCCCGCCCAACGCTGCTTGCAGCTTTAATTATTATTAATATCATAACAGAGCAGTGATGAGGAATTCACATTTATTTTAAAATACTCTGCTGTGATCATTGAGTTAATGAACTTTATGTGTCTCTTTTTGCAGGATGACTGAATTACGTTTTGATGCTTTCGTGGATAAAATATATATCTGTTATACTAATCTAATATTAAACTAATAGAAAAATACTCTTGACAATATCAAAGTACTCGTTGCATGAATCGATCGCAGCCCTACACAGGAAAGTCTTCTACTTTCACCTTTAGCCCAAATGTTTGTCTGAGGCTCTGAAGAAAATAAACGGAACCCTCTTCTATTTGTACCGACGGGGATGACGAGGATCTCATGTTCAGTCTGGAGAAGAAGAAGAAGAGAGAGGGGATGGAGAGATGGAGCAGGGGTTATTCCCACCCTGGCGTCTCCTGGGAGCCCATTACAGCGGGGCCTCCAGCCAACCAGCAGGACGTCTGCGCTCATGCGTCCCCGCTCTCTGAAACTCACCTTCAGAGTGATGTCGGTCCAGTAGATACGGTTATCGGTGACGTCGAAGTCGAGCGCCGAGGCCTCCTTGACGCCGGTGAGCGGGATGGCCACGTTGTTGTTGTTGGTCTCCAGGGAGATGCGGCGGATGTCGGTGTGGCGTGAGAAGAGCAGGAAGGCCTCGGGGACGATGCAGGTCCTCATGTCGGCGATGAGCTCCAGGCCGATGGGACAGCCGCACTGGACGCCCTGAGGCTTGTAGAGACAGAGGTGGCTGCAGCCGCCGTTATTCTCCGCACACGGGTTCGTACCTGGGGGGGGGGGCACAGGTGAGACATTCAGAGGGGACGGGTTTATAGATGTTGCAGAGACGGCTCGGATAAGTAACCTTTATGTTTCTGGCCAACTTTAACTATAGTCAGCAACAAATCCCACATTTACAATTCAATTCAAAATCCGTGCATTCAGACCAAATCCTTGCATCTACTGACTACTGCCGATTACTGCGATTACAACAGCGGTATGAAGCCAGAGTGAACATTTTGCTGGGATTTAATTGCAATAAACGGATCAAACTGATGCCGAAATAACAACAACATGATGTTGATTTGTTAAACATATGAATTCATGCTTTGTCAGGTCTGTTAGCAAGACAGCAGGACAACAACTTTTAAAATGATT
Source organism: Micropterus dolomieu (assembly GCF_021292245.1). Taxonomy (NCBI): domain Eukaryota; kingdom Metazoa; phylum Chordata; class Actinopteri; order Centrarchiformes; family Centrarchidae; genus Micropterus; species Micropterus dolomieu. The sequence goes on along the minus strand of NC_060172.1, from coordinate 1,911,404 downwards.
GTTTTCTGAATGGAGTTTGGATCCATAAGGGCTACGTTACAACATAATATATAAATTATTTCTTAGTAAAGCTGGAATCACGGCAGTTAAACTACCTCGCTCACTTTGCTCCAAGAAATCTCTCCCTTGAACTATTTATCAAATATTTGTCAACTCAAATTAAACAGCGACAAGTCAATAACTTCAGAAATACAACAATAAACAACTTGATGATGATCTAGAATGAAATCTCACTACGCAGAGAGAGCACAAACTGTTGCTCCTGTTTTCCATCACGGACAAGAGTTCATCTCCAGCTTCTCTTGTTCCATGTAACTATCACGAAATCACCAAACAAAGATCCCCACGATACGTTTCAGCTTGTTACCGTGAAGAGCTGCGACCTCTGACCTCTGGCTCTAAGCTCATTTAGCCTGTAGCTGGAACATTAACAAGCTTAACAACCGTAAATTAGGGCTGAACGATTAATCGTTTTCAAATCGAAATCACGATTTGAAAGAACGCGATTAGCTAATCGTGACGACGGCGATTAAATGTAGATTAATTATACACAGAGCATCTAACCCGTTTCAAACAGTCTTGCAGTTACAGATTCATGCCGTTGTTATCCTCGTGTGACAATCCTGCTCGCCAACCACAAGCGCCATGCGCCTCCTGTTA
>NC_060172.1:1907604-1910644 GCF_021292245.1 Micropterus dolomieu | reverse complement strand
ACCTCGATGCGATTGGTGCCGGTGTCGGCCCAGTACAGGTTCTTCCCCAGCCAGTCCACCGCCATGCCCTCCGGGTAGTCCAGACCGAACTCCACCACGTGCTCCAGAGCGCTGCCGTTCATGAAGGCCCGGCTGATGGTCTGCAAGGGGGACGAATTATTGATTATTGATCATTCACGTGAATAAGGAGATGCAGGCTGTTAGGACAGAACTGTATTACTGTAACGTCTTAAAAAGAAGCAACTTTAAAAGAGCGGCATCACGACAGCGCCGTGTTTCCTTTTTGTCCCCACGCAGGCCTGATGTAGATATATATCTATATCAGGATGATCAACAGGAGGAGCGTGTTTCTGTTAGTGGTGGTCACAGGAAATTGATTTTCTTAATATTACTTCATGGCCCCATGTTTAAAGTCATTTCTGCACCACTGCTGTCACGCTAACTTAATGTCACACCGTGTGTCATCTCATGTTCGGCTGTTACTTCAACACCACATATTTCACAAAATTCAGGAGTGGCGAAAAATTTTGTATTTTATTTTTGGTCATTTTTGGCGATTTACACACTCCGTACTTTAACGAACTCCTCCTCGGGATTTAGTCCGACCGACCTCAAATTTCTGCTGTACCTTCTAAAGGCACTGACGATGAAAAGTTGTGCTATCTGTGAGTTTTTTGTCGATGGGCGTGTCCGTGGCGTCAAAGATCAACTCTTGGCCATGACACAGGAAGTTGTTGTAACTTCAGTGTACATGCTCACATCTGGACCAAACATTACGTGCTTGATAACGGTCATGCCCCGAAGACATCTACACGCAAATATTAATTTATATTCATAGCGCCAAGTGCTATGTAGCGCTACAAAGGGGACACAGGAAGTGACGTTTAACACATTCACGCAGTGTCCAGGACGTCTGCGCTCACGCGTCCCCGCTCTCTGAAACTCACCTTCAGAGTGATGTCGGTCCAGTAGATACGGTTATCGGTGACGTCGAAGTCGAGCGCCGAGGCCTCCTTGACGCCGGTGAGCGGGATGGCCACGTTGTTGTTGTTGGTCTCCAGGGAGATGCGGCGGATGTCGGTGTGGCGTGAGAAGAGCAGGAAGGCCTCGGGGACGATGCAGGTCCTCATGTCGGCGATGAGCTCCAGGCCGATGGGACAGCCGCACTGGACGCCCTGAGGCTTGTAGAGACAGAGGTGGCTGCAGCCGCCGTTATTCTCCGCACACGGGTTCGTACCTGGGGGGGGGGCACAGGTGAGACATTCAGAGGGGACGGGTTTATAGATGTTGCAGAGACGGCTCGGATAAGTAACCTTTATGTTTCTGGCCAACTTTAACTATAGTCAGCAACAAATCCCACATTTACAATTCAATTCAAAATCCGTGCATTCAGACCAAATCCTTGCATCTACTGACTACTGCCGATTACTGCGATTACAACAGCGGTATGAAGCCAGAGTGAACATTTTGCTGGGATTTAATTGCAATAAACGGATCAAACTGATGCCGAAATAACAACAACATGATGTTGATTTGTTAAACATATGAATTCATGCTTTGTCAGGTCTGTTAGCAAGACAGCAGGACAACAACTTTTAAAATGATTGTTTTCTGAATGGAGTTTGGATCCATAAGGGCTACGTTACAACATAATATATAAATTATTTCTTAGTAAAGCTGGAATCACGGCAGTTAAACTACCTCGCTCACTTTGCTCCAAGAAATCTCTCCCTTGAACTATTTATCAAATATTTGTCAACTCAAATTAAACAGCGACAAGTCAATAACTTCAGAAATACAACAATAAACAACTTGATGATGATCTAGAATGAAATCTCACTACGCAGAGAGAGCACAAACTGTTGCTCCTGTTTTCCATCACGGACAAGAGTTCATCTCCAGCTTCTCTTGTTCCATGTAACTATCACGAAATCACCAAACAAAGATCCCCACGATACGTTTCAGCTTGTTACCGTGAAGAGCTGCGACCTCTGACCTCTGGCTCTAAGCTCATTTAGCCTGTAGCTGGAACATTAACAAGCTTAACAACCGTAAATTAGGGCTGAACGATTAATCGTTTTCAAATCGAAATCACGATTTGAAAGAACGCGATTAGCTAATCGTGACGACGGCGATTAAATGTAGATTAATTATACACAGAGCATCTAACCCGTTTCAAACAGTCTTGCAGTTACAGATTCATGCCGTTGTTATCCTCGTGTGACAATCCTGCTCGCCAACCACAAGCGCCATGCGCCTCCTGTTACGGTCCTACTCACCAATCAGAGCGGGCTCAGGGCGTCCACATTTTACAACAACAAACGAAACTATTGTTAAGTAGCTACGTAGTTAAATTGTTTCTTTTTTGTCTGTTTTAACTGTGTTTATTGTAGGTCTGACCCCGAATAGTTGAAGATTCGATGCCTCAATGGGCGGAGCCTGATTCCACAGTTGAAGCTTCGCAGTGAAAGAAGGATCAGGCCATTTTGGCGATATGGTGGTGCTCAACGTCTGATTTTACATAGAACCACCAGTTTTCTCTCAATAAGTTAATATACAGCCTGTTACAATATAAATTTTAACGTTTAATGCTGTAAATAAACATGTAAATAGAATAAAACTGTTAATAAATGTTTTTAGTGTGCGTGATTCTAACCCTAACCCGAGTCGTCAGTGCGCATGTGTAGGCGTAGCGTTTATTTAGTGGCAGTGGAGGAACGCTTGCTGAAGAGACGGAGCTCCAGCTTCACCGTTGTTGTGCCGATTTGTCCGCACCTCGCGGGACTTTCGGATAATTTATCACCGTTGATGAAACGCACGGCTACTTGAAATAGCAGTACGGCATGCGCACAAAACTGCACAAGACCGGTGAATGGCGAGAGAGAGAGAGAGAGAGCGCGCGAGTGAGAAAATGGTCTTCAAAAAGCCAAAAAATTTACAGTGTAAGTTGAATGAATAGAGATTACAGCTCTGCAGCTTCTCAAGTTTAAAGCGGAGCCACCATGTGTTACACCCCCCCCCCCCCCCCCCCCCCCCCCCC
>NC_060172.1:1900835-1907584 GCF_021292245.1 Micropterus dolomieu | reverse complement strand
TGTGTTCCCCCCCCCCCCCCCCGGGTCGCAATCGCCGCACACAAACACAAATGATTCGACTATCAGTTATAGGCAGGACTTCAGGACTGGACGATTCTGAATCGCCTATGTAAATACTTAGTCGGGGACAGCCCTTCTTTCTTGTTCACGTACAATCGGGAGTCTGCAAAGGGAGTTTTATTTTGAAAATCGACCGGATTCTCTCTGCCGTTCTGTGTCCGACTTCCTGCCTGGTTCATCTGCTCTGTGCTGCTTGACGCGGCTTCAGTCAAAAATAGACTGGCCGTGAATATTTAACTTTGGCAAAACTTCAAAAAATAATAAACGCAAATCGAATAGTAATCGCGACATTTGGCACAAAAATCACAATTAGATTTCCCCCCCAAATTGTTCAGCCGTACCGTAAACCCAGGATACCGTTACTGTATCCTGGGTTTCCGTCAGGGCTGTTTCACAGGGTCCCGTACTCACCGAACACCTTGTGTACGTTAGTGGCCTTGAGGCCCATGAGGTCGGGCAGCTGGTCGATGATGAACTCCCTCTCCGCGGTGCGTTTGTGGACGCGTTCGATGCTGCGGCGCTGCCAGTCGGTCCAGTAGATGAAGTCGCCCAGCAGAGTGAAGCCGAAAATGTGAGGAAGTTTGTCCTCCACCAGCACCCGCCGTCCCGTCCCGTCCATGTTCATCACCTGAGAGACAGACAGACAGAGAGGAGGGGCGTTACGCAGTGAGCGCGCTCAGAAGACGGCGTCCTGCGTCACACACATCTGCAAGTAATATGCATCAAATCAGCAGAACAATAAATATAAAAACCTAAAAATTAGAAACTGAAAAGATATACAGAATATTAAAGAACAAATACCATTTTAAATGGATTTAATGAATAAACAGCAATGGAAAAAACTATTTAACGACACTCTGAAAATGTGCTGTGGTTCCAGCAGCTACTTCTTTAAGCTTGAAAATAAAACTATGTTCCATCAAGAGGCAACAAATCTGAAAGAATCGCACACACCTGGCACAAAACACACAGAAGTGGAGGACGTTTAAACCTGCGTTTTAGCCGCAGGATCTTTACCCTCATTACAGGATGCCATGACAGCAGAAATTTAGTAGTTGATACCAGCAAAAACTCCACGATTCTCGATACCAAATTCGAACCACGTTAAAACAAAATCAATGAATCCCATCATGTCTTTCAACAAACACTCCTTGGAACATCACAAACAACAACTAACAGCTGAGAGAGGATGTCCAGGACAGATGAGAGGTGGTTTGATGTGAATATATTCAGAAATGAGCAAGCTGTTGAAATAACAACCTGTGCATATTTAATTGTTCAATTATTAACTTCATTTTCTAAACTTTTCTTTACAAACTCACAGGTGTTTACATTTTTCTATCTATATTTGCAGCTGTCTGAGATTTTTAGATTAAAAAACAAATCAGTTGTTGATGATTGAAATGGATCGTGTTGCCCTAACTCCTCCCACAGTAACAGGAGCGTCGGACAGACGTTCAGTTCTTAGAGATGCAAACTGCATCCAGGCTTTGAAACGAAGTGAAACTAACTTCACCTGGTTCCCAAACTCTTTTCTATTGGACGAGTCGATGTGGAGCCGTCGCTGCAGCCGTCGCTACCTTCCACATACTTGCAGTACCGACATGTTTTAAGAATTTTCGATTTGGTACCCAAGTATCTGTTCTTTCGAGGAACCGAGGTCTAAAATAAGTTCCAGGGACTTTACCTTTTATTTGTTTTACACTGCGTGAGAAGTTATTCAGTCCTGTATCTACAGTGAAAACACGTCTCTTCCTGGAACTAAGACTACGTTCCCTTCAGTAAATATTCTGTTCATCACTTAAAACTAAATCTGTAAATCAGAACACACGTTTTCTCCCCCTTTTCTTTTCAGCTAAAACAACTTCTTAAACTTCAAACATCATCTTATCTTACTACGATCGACTGTCTCTCATTATCAAGCACTTTGTGACTAGTTGTCATCATCATTATATTTATACCTGTTTATGAAATAAAAATTAACATGTTAAAAGTATTAACCCTAATATGCAGAACTCCTCCTGTGGAAGGTTAAAAAGGTGAACAGCCGCCACAATAAGACGACTCAGCAGGTGAATTCGGTCCAGCGCCTCCTCTGACAGGCGGACATTTTCCATAACTCGAAGCCCGTACCATCGTCTCTGTTCCCATCATGCCCGGCGGATGTACGGATGTGGGCCGACCAGACTGATGAAGTTTCCACATTGTGTTTCTCGCTGTGGATACCGAGCGCGCTCAGAAGAGCTCAGGCGACCTGGCAGCACATCGCAGCGCCGCTAATTAGAAGCAACAGCCAGAGCAAACAAACAACGGCAGCATATGGCCGCCACATTTCCTCTTCTTCTCCTCCTCCTCCTCCTCTCACACACACTTTGACATCTCACTCCTCCGAAGCAGCGGCAGCGCTTCTAAACCCAGAACTGAGACTTCCAGGAGCTGCTCGACTAAACCTGGAACCGACTTTAAAACAGATGGTAAAGAAAAAAAAAAACATTTTATGACTGAACGAGACTACAAAGTTCTGCTGAACAAAGCTGCCATATGAAGCAGGGAGCTCAGGGTTTGGGTCCAAGATGTTAGCCATATTTCATTAACCCTTTAATGCCAGAGTATGAGCAGGATTCGCCTCATTCAGAGTCTGCAGATAGATGTAACACTACAGAAGAAGATCATTTCCTACAGCTGTATTTACATGTAATTCAAGGCATGTGAGCGGCGTGCACGACTTTACCTTCAGTCTAATGTAAGTCACATGTTTTTATGTTGCGTCATGCTTCAGTATTACGTCTTGTTTTAGTTTCTTGTCCCATGTCTGTGTGTTTGTGTTGGACCAGCCTTTTATTCATTTTGGGATCATATCTGTATATTATCATTACTTAAGCCGCGTTCAGACTGCAGGCCAAGGTGACTCAGATCTGATTTGTTTATAACAGTGTGAACACGTCACAAGGACTCTGTCATATGTGGTCAAAATCAGACACAGGTCAGGCCGGCTGAATTGTGGACAGTCAGATCGGAGTTAAACGTGAAGGCTTTTTCTTGACCGTATATGTAACAGTGATTGCGTACTTGTCAGGTTAAAAGCCGTCTTGCGAGACTCACGCAATTCACATTTTCCACACGCCGTGAAAAACAAATGATTAACTGATAACGTCGACAGCGAAAAAATGTTTTTCACTTTTCCAGCTGTTTGGGAAACAACAGACGGACTTTTCTTGGTCTTGAGAAACTGACACACTGTAACCCACACATACATTTTCAATTTCTGCCGCTCAGACAAACACTCGCTATTACGCACCTCCCGATTCCTTACAGGAGTTACACACCTTATAACAGCACCTGTCACGTAGATGATGGAAAATTTAGTAGCGGCGGTCATAATTCAGCAACATGCAGAGCGAATCAACTCCAATCAGCTGATGCAATAACTGGCACACGACGTGATAGTAATCAAGTGAACCCGACAGTTGAGTGGTAATGTAGCTGGTAGAGTTTTACAATATGAACATCTAATAAAAACTAAAGCAGCCTCGCTCTGTTTGGGACAGTGAGCTGCTGAAGTTCACATGTGAGGATTTGTGGTGAGATTTCAGCCTGATCACAAGGGTTTCACCTAGTTTCAGTTTCCGCTTCCTTGTCTCATCCTAACATACAGTCCCAAACGGGTTTCTGTGTCTGTCAGACGGCCTGAAGGGGAAACTACTAGCTGGGCAATAACATAATGCGCAGCAGAGTATAGGACAGGTAGACAGGTAAAAAGCTGCTGAAACACAGGAGCTATTAAAGTCCAGGAGTTTCTAACTGAATTAATTTCTCATTGAGGTGAAAAGGAGCCACATGCACATTTAAAGAGGTTACTTCCCCAAACAAAGACACAAAGAGGAGGGAAGGCTGAATCATGAGTAAGCAGGGATGATATTAAATAAGAGGAGAAACAGATCTGAGAGCAGCACAGACTTGGATTCTGTAGAGGTTTAGAAAAAATTCATAAAATTCGGCATTAATTTCTTAAAAATAGTGTGAAAATCTCTTCCCGTCACACCCTTTAGTGTTCAGGCCTGTTCATGTGAGACTCTGCAGCGTTGTTAGAATAATGACCAAATTAAGTTTCATCTCTCCAGATACTTCTTGTTAAACTTCTTGTTAAACATTTTGGTGGATCAGTGCTTTATGTGGTGCAGTTCAATCATTTCAAATTCGATGCAAATAACAACACATGGTTTTTTTGATGCTGAAAAGCCACCAGACTTGACATGCTGATCCAGTCTGTCCAGCGGGTGGCGCTGTCACACACATTTTACGGTAAGATTTTAGCTCCAGGTCACCAAATCCAGCATATTCTCCAAAACTGTACTCACAAAGCCAACGATGACACTGATCGGCCCGGTTTGACCGACCTTCTGAGCCTGGTTTACCTGCTTCAAGTCCAGCTTGTGGTGTTTTTAGAGCTGGGTTATTCAAACTAGGTGCTGCAAAGTTAATCTGATTTGAAGCTTTTGTTCAGTCGGGGAAAAAAACCACAGCGGAGGACGAGAATTAGACAAAAAATGGCCTCCACGGTTTTCTGCGTCCGACTCCTTAAAGGCAAGGCAGCAACACAGAGTGACAAGAGTTAAATCTTGTCCTACAACATGCAGAGAGACTTTCAGTGTAAACAGCCGAGAAATGTCAGGAATCTACAGACAGAAAAAAACCCAGCGAGGCCTGTAATCTGCGCAGTCCTTTAACTGATCAGCGACGCTATTTGCTGCTCCCAGATCAGCCCCTGCATGGCCGGCTGCCATCTTTCAAAACATCCCACACACACACAAACTCGGCTAGAGCGGTGTATAAATATAAAATGAAGTTTCCATCCTCAGTGCGATGGCCTCAGCCAAAAGGTCTCCGCTGGTTTGGGAGTTGTGACCGCAGTGCGGCGACGGTTTCAGATTCGGGGTCTATTCTAAACAGAGCCGACCGCAGCTGGAGTGCAGGCCACAATCGGAACCAGATGTGGGATTTGGCCGCAAAAACCGGGTCCTCCGAGAAACCTGAGGGAGGCCAGCGGAGGCCCCTCGGCCCCTCCCCGAGCGAGCGAGCGAGCGAGGCCAGAACCATCATCACCACTTTTAAAAGGGGGCTTTGAAAGGGGGCTGGGGGCAGGCGGGGTGGTGGGGTCATGCCAACCCCGGAGAGGAAAACCAGAAAAATAAAAACCAGGGTGAGATGGCGTGAGGATGCAAACCACAGAGAGAGAAAAGGCTCCATCAGAGTCGTGTTTTATACCCAGCAGGACTGTCGACAGCCGACAAGCAGCTCTGACTGAAAATCATCTCCGTTTACACCAGAATTCTTATTTTCACGTAAAATAAATGTATTTCCATAACTGGCTAATATAAGAAATCCAAATACTTACGATCCCAAGAGTTCTGAAGACTTTAGTGATCCCCAACTTTTCCTGACGTTTAGGTCAAGGCTTTGCTTTAGAGCTGCATTGCATCTGTTGCCTGACATTAAATAAACTAATAAATTACAGTCCCGTTTACAGGGAGTCCAGTTCTCATTAAACCTGAACTTGAGGATGAATAAACTGTAAAATCATTTATTAAATGCATCTGTTAGTGATGCGGCAGCCTCGTCAGTGAGCCGCTGGTGATCGATGTTAGCGCTCCTTGAGAGTTTGGGGGACGTAGTGAAAGACTTACTTTGGAGCCCTAAATGTCCTCAGTCCCCATCATCTTTTTCTAAACGTGAACACGGATCCTAAACGACAGCATTACTGGCTAGTGTTGAATATATAGTTATACTGTTGAGAATAATGCAGCTGAATGACGTCACTTCTGACAAACTGAACCGCGCTCTCCTTTAAACAGCAGCCACGCTATGAAATCTACAGCAGAAACAACGTGTTAATGACGGAGAGAACATGCAGATGAGACCGGACTCTGCAGGAATAATGGGATTATACATGACTTGTCTTTGTTTTAAATTCGGCATTCTCAAGGGCTTTAAGTTGAAAAGCGGTGGGGACAGATTAGGGGCGTGGCGTGCGGTGACGATGCACGACACTGGCTTCACAAGAACGAGATGAGAAGATATTTTACCAGCATTTTGAAGAAATATAGGCCCGGCAGTCTTCCCCCTGAAAATTATGAGCATTAAACACTTAATTTCTTGCATTCTCTTGAAATGATCAGCACCAGTTTCTGTCTTTTCTGCGCTAATATGGTGGAAATGTTATTATTTATATAAAGGGAAACACAAAATTCAGGTAGCAGTTGACAATTCAAACAAACAAATATAATCGAGTTGTTTTCAGATATACTGGAGATCAAGTAATATCATCCCTGCTGAGTCATGATGCACATTTGTTTCCTCTATATTAACAGTGAATGTTTTCTTACTGTGCAAACAGACCTTTCTCAAAGCATTTCCATTTCCTTGTTAACATTTCTTGTCATGCTATTTTTCACAACAGCTAAATCGGGCTAACATCGTCCGTTTCTGACAGTGATGGGAACATGCCCCCGGCATCCTCAGCGTAAATGACACATATCAGGGGATTACATGTCAGCCGCCGGTCGCCCCGCTCTCTAAATATCGGCTAGTTTTTGTCTGCATATGTAAAAGTATTTGGGTGCAACGCAAACACATCGACTCCACCTGCTGTACGCCGTCCAACAGTTCTAATTATTCATATTCATCATCGC
>NC_060172.1:1893783-1900735 GCF_021292245.1 Micropterus dolomieu | reverse complement strand
TGGGAAACTGTGGCTGCCATTTTAGACTCAATAATCAATTGAAAGGCGATTAGATAAATGATTTGTTCGCTGTAGCTTCAGGGAAGATAAACAGGTTTTTCTAGCTGCCACAACGTCCAGGTCCACTTTAGTCTTACTAACGAGTTATTAGTGAAAATCTATTAGCAGCAGACAAACATCAGCAGGCTGATAATCCGGCGTTGATTAGAGTTTCAGAACTTGACAACTGTGAATAAGCTTTGAGAAAACAAAGCCTGTGGTCGGTCTGCTAACGCGACGTGTTGACAAGGCAGCGAGGGCCAGCCGAGCCGCTCCGCTTCCTCTCTGCTGGATCCTGGCACTCGGCCGAACCCACAGTTTCACACCTCCAGCGTCGGACCACAGAGGAGGTCGCCGTGAGCCCCGCTGCATCCGGCTGCCGGCCTCTTTTCACTTCACTCAGGGGGGATTTCCTTCTCCAAATATTTACTGAATCACTTCAGAACCTCTCGAGGTAATGTCCTTTCATTACCAGTTTAACACGTTTATCTAAATGTTGTTAAACTGACTATCTTTGGGTTTTGGACAAAACAAGACATTTGGACTTTTTTAGTTCAAACTAAAAATCATATAATCAAGACAATCAGCAGATTAATTAATAATGAAAATAACCTTTCATTCAAAACACAAATCACTGGTCTGTAACGATCAGATCTACTCCAGTAAACTAGATTCTTCTTGGGGACAAATATCTGCGATAAAATATTCTAAACTCAAGGGCCACACAATTGCTTTCACCACATCTCACAGGCTTCTTCAGCGACTGGAAGCTGCTCAGGTGTTCCCTCGTGGTCATACATGGGGGAGACTGTAACCCGGACAAGCTCCAGAAAACTTGAGTTTAGAATATTTTATCTAAGACAGACAGCTGTTTACTGATGCGAAAATGGAGAAAACTAAACCGATCAGAAAAACCTGACAACAAACGTCAGAGAGACCGAACGCCTGACGAAGCAGATTCAAAACCACGGATGGTGAAAAATACTGAAAACTCGTCTTTATGTCAGATTCACTGAATAATCGTAGCAGCTGTGGCTCGCTCGGTAACATGGGGTTGGAATCGCAAACCGAACATTTAAGAGACAGACTGGTGAAAGGTTTTGTTCTGTCCAGTAACAACTTGTAAACAAGAGTGGAAAAATAAAAACTGGTAAAACTAAATAAGTTGGTATCCTCTTTACTTTGTGCAATAGTGACATTAAAGTTAACCCAAACTGACAGTTGTTATTAGCTTTGATAATCAGCCCATCTGTGAACAGTTTCTTACATTCAGTGTAATTAAATAAGTCATTTAACATGAAAATATTAACACATATGTTAATAAGATCTCCATAATAAAGTTCAGAGCTGAAAAACATAAGTTCAATAATCAGGTAGTCGATCCACAGAACATTTAAATGTAGTTGTTAATTAATGAATCGTTTCATGTCATATTTCATGAATCGCTCCAGCTCGTCCACCGTAGGGCTCTGAGAAACATTTATTCACATTTTACTGCCATTTTGTCCGTTAAACGATTAAATCAGGAATGAAACAAACACCTGAATCAATAATGGAAACGATCGTTATCTGCAGCCACAGATGAAATAAACACAGCGGTGTTCGTGTTCAGAGAAAAGCTCCGTTTAAATCCAAGTAAACATGAACTAATTACAGAAAACGGAATCTCTCCGTATGTTTAAGTGCTGTGTTTGTTCAGCTGACCTGCGGCGACTCTCTGGGTTTCACGTCTTTTTTTTTTTGATGATCAATTAATCATTTTAGTCACAAATATGTCAAACATTCTTTGATCACAGCGTCTCCACTGTGGGGATTTAGATTTACAGTGTGTATTTCTATCTATCTATACACATTTACCTTTATAAAGTCAAATAAATCAGTGTGTTGGTGAGTCCTGGTGACTAGAAGGTGTTGGAGTTTGTTCGTTAGCTTAACACCACAGCTATGACACACATTTCTGTAGTTAATGACAGTGGTGGACGAAGTATTCAGATCTTTCGCCTAAGTAATACCTGGCCACAGTGTAAAAGTAGTCTATAACAAGTAAAGGTTCTGTAAAAAGTAAAAATGTCCCCTGTGACTGTGACTACATAGTATATCAGAGTATAATTCCTCATGCCTTCATGTTAAAGCAGGATGTTACTGCTGTAGCTGCTGAGTTGGAGCTCATTCTGAACAACAAATCACATCTGATTATATTATAGCACAAGTAAATAATTGTATTTATTCTATCAATCCCATATAAAATTTTTTTTAGATATCTTTATATTTACATAGGTTTGTTTATTGTTATTGTTGTTGTGCACCTAGTCGCCAAAACAATTTCCTTGTATGCGTAAAAACAACTTAGCAATAAATCAGATTCTGAGCTATTTTGAATCGGACTGCAGCTCATGAGTATTTTCTGCATTAATCGAATAATTGTTTGTGAAAAAATCTGAAAATACTGACAAATGCAGTCACAGCTACCCAGAGCCCAAAGAGACTCCTTCATCATGTTTGTTTTGTCCAAACCTCAACTTTATTCACAAACATTTAAATTATTAAAATAATTCATTTGTGAAGCTGGAACCATGAAACGTTTTTCCATGAAAAGATGACGTAAACGATCAAAATAGTAACCAATAAATTTTCTGTCAACCGACTAATCACTTCAGCTGCACTTGTAAACTGCTGGGGAGTTTAATTTATAACAAAACATCATATTTTATAGAGTCTTCATAGGTTCTGTGTGTAAACATCTTTGTTTGTAAAGTAACTGAAGCTGCCAGATAAATGTAGAGAAGTAAAAAGCACAATATCTCCCTCTGAGATGTGTTGGAGTAGAAGAAAATACTCTAAAGTACAGGTACCTCAAATTTGTACTTGAGTAAATATATGTAGTTATGATTATCTAAACACCAATAATAAGCAGCGAGATTATTTATTTGCTTTATCAAATTGAATCTGTTAGAAACTGGTGACATTTCAAGCCTGTTTACGTGACTAAATCCAGAGTTTAGAAATTAAGATGTTTACACACAAAATACATGAAGAGTTTATAAAATATGATGTTTTGTTAAATAAATAAACACTTTATAAAAGTACAGCTGATAGGATTAGTCAGTTACTGCCAATTGTTTTGATCATTTCTACATGTGAAAACACTTCATGGTTCCAGCTTCACAAATTTATCAATTTAATAATTTGAATGTTTGTTAATAATGTTGAGGTTGGACAAAACAAGCATTATGAAGGTGTTACATGGGGCTTCCGGGTATCTGTGCCGTCATTTCTCACTAATTTCATAATTTTCACAAAACAATCAATTTATTAAGAAAATAATCAGCAGATTGGATATGGAAATGGAAATAAGCATCAGCTCCAGTCCAATACGAAATAGTTCAAAATGAGCTCCAGCTCAACAACTACAACAGTAAAATCCTGCTTTAACATGAATACATGAGTAATAATACTCTCATGATATAATGTGAAGTAGTAATACAACAGTCACAGGGGGCATTTTACTGCATTGAGTACTTTTACTTTTAATACTTCCAGCACATTTTTCTGATTATAGGCTAACTTACTTATAGACTTTTACTTAAGTAACATTTTCAATGCAGGACTTTTACTTGTAATCGAGTACTTTTACAGCGAGTATTAGTACTTTTTCTGAAGTAAAGGATCTGAATACTTCGTCCACCACTGGTTAGCAACAAGCTAACAGCCGCTGCTAACGTGTTGTAAATAACAAATCCAGTAATAAACAGGGGCTCCGGGGGGCCAGCGGGACGAGGAGGGAGTCTGGTGAGATATCCCCCCTCCACCCAGCCAAGTCGGCTCACACTCGGGTTAACTTAATTGTGGTTTTATCCCCCCTCTGCTCCAGAGAAAGCTCGCATAGCCTGGCCGGCTAACGTTAGCCTCGCTCGGGAGAAATCAAAGGCAGAGGCAGAGAGAGAAAGAGGGCCCTGGCCCGGACACTGATCCTAAATATCCCGCATTAAAGCTGCTTCCACACACCTACAGCTCACACGGGAACCGACAACAAAGCACAAAGGGAGGATTTTAAAACATTTAAAAGAGAAACTCACCTCGTATGAGAAAACAAAAACTACACAACAACAGGCTCCGCAGCACGACACCCATCTTTCTCCCGTTTCTTGGCCCTGCCGCCGCTCGGCTCCTCAGCGCAGGATTCCCATCGCTGCGGCCGCTTTCCTCGGGCACAAACCGCGGCTTTCCGACAATATTCAGGTTGGAAATTCAGCTTTAAAATGCGCCTTAAATTATCCCCTCGTCCATCTTGGCTTCTCGCTAAGTGCGTCGGATCAACTCTTCAGTGTCTCACATTGTCCTGCAGGAGATCCGTCGTCTCCTTCCGCTGTGAGGAAGCTGCTCCCCCCTCTCCTCCTCCTCCTCCTCCTCCTCCTCCTCCTGCTCCTGCTGCTGCTCCTCCTCCTCTTCCTCCTCCTGCTGCTGCTGCTCCTCGGCTCCGCTGATTTCTATTGTTGTTCTGATTTCATGCTCTCGAGCCAAAAGATAATATTACTTCACGGAAATCACCCCGCTGCCTTCCACCTTCAGCCGGAGCTGAATTATAAGCAAACCAGGTGCAAACCAGGAGAAAGGAACAAAGCGGAGTCCAGAGTTTACACGCACATTCCTGCGGGACTAGTTTACCACAGAGAGAGTTCACACACTGTTATGGGGATCCACTCAACACATTGAAGGAAAGACACCACTGTGTCCAAAATTAGGACTTTAAATCTCTCAGTTTTCAGATTTCAATTTTGCAACTTATTACCATACTTTTACAAAAGGTACAAATCAATCTTGAATGGTATTTTAATATTTCAAGTTATTTTGCTACTAGTTACCAACTATTGCTGCTTTGCAACCACTATTTGCAACTATTACAAGGTAAAAGGTATGTTTATTTGCTATGCAGCAGACAATATACAGTAGTATAAAACCAATTATAAAAATGGTAAACAGAAATAAACAATATTCATAGAACAGTGCTGAGGATGAATTTTAGAATAAAGTCATATTATTATCATTATTATTATTACCATACTTTAATAAAATTAACAAAACTCTCTTAAATACTATACTATATATATATATATATATATATATATATATATATATATATATATATATATATATATATTTTATAACAAATCGGTTAATCTCAGATTGAGTAAATTTCATTCTCCATGCTTGTTAGTATTTTCCATGTAAAAGTTAAACAGGTCTTTTTAAAACTGACCAAATTATCATAAATCATTTGAAAGTTTTTTTTCTAGAGCACAAATGTTGGCTACTTAATATACGCGGTTTCTAAGATCTTATAGCAAGACATTTAGAGGTTTCTTTTAAATATCTTTCATCATTCTTATTTTATGCGGCATATAATCTGTAAATTTGTGGGAAAAAAGGATCCGTCACACATATGAGGGATATATTTTGAATAATTCAATGAATAAATATATTTTGATAGAATGTTCCTTAAATGTCTGGCTATTTGGTATATTATCACAATAAAACCCCAAAACATCATCTTACCAATATGCTGGGAAAAAATATATTTGTGGCATAAGCAAATCAGTGCACATTAAATGAGGAAATACCTCATTTGCATATAAATTACATTTAGCTTGTAAAGTTTCATTGTGACATTAGGAAATTGAGAAAAAAGCCTATTTGACTGAGGTGTCTCACCGTAACATGGACAGAATTTCTTCTTATTCCTGTCTCTCGAACATTTTAATGACAAACGGGTTTCTAAATTAAAACACAGAAAGAATATTGATCACTGGTTGCAACCGGAAGTCAAACTTCACATTTTGTCCACCTGATACAGAAGATAAGGAGAGCCGAGTGCAAATAACTTTCTAAATTTATTTGAACTTAATTGTAAAGTTTTAAGATCTTTAAGCTTCAGGCTTCGACGTAGATTTGACACAGAAGTATAAAGTGGCCTTTAGTTGGACAAAAAAACATTATGAAACATTTAGTTGCAGAAAGTTGTTTACTTCAGAATTATAACTTTAAAAAAAAAGCAGTCTGTGATTGTTTTCTTTTCTGTCAGAAAAGTCAAACTTCTGATTAGAAAGTCACAGATTGTCTGAATTTTAACTTCTGACAATAAAGTCAGAAATATTTCCTCGTTACATGGTCCTCAATCATCTTCCGTACCATCGATCAATATAACTAGAATCTAATATTTTATAGTTGAATGAAGCCAGCCTGAAACCAATTTGATGACTATATATTATCCACCATCTAGAAGTTTATAAATATTTACTTATATCCATAATATGTCCACATGTCCACACAACAAGTTTTAGGAAAGATTAAAGTGCTACAACAAAACAACACAGCTTTGTTTTACACCTGGAGGTCATAATTCACCCCTTTTATCAAATCAACACATTAATGTGGCTGAAATATCTAAATTTCAGTAAACATTATAAAGCATTTATTTGCAGAAAGTTGTTTATCTCAGAATTATAACTTTTTTAAAATAAAAGTCTGTAATTGTTTTCTTTTCTGTTAAAAATTTCAGAAAAGTCAAACTTCTGATTAGAAAGTCACAGATTGTCTGAATTTTAACTTCTGACAATAGAGTCAGAATATAATCTCAAAATTGAAATATTTTCTCGTTACATGGTCCCTAATCATCTTCCGTACCACCGTTTACCATCTTCATGGATTCATGGTATATCCACCATATTGAAATTTATAAATCTTTACTTCCATAATATGTCCACAAGTGTGAAGCTTTTCCAAGTCTTATACAAGATAACACAGCTTTGTTTTACATTTGGAGGTCATAATTCACCCCTTTTATCAAATCAACACATTAATGCGGCTGAAATATATTTTTACTACAATCAAGTGTTTAGTTCGAGTGATGCCGCAG
>NC_060172.1:1882974-1893683 GCF_021292245.1 Micropterus dolomieu | reverse complement strand
TCCATGCTTGTTAGTATTTTCCATGTAAAAGTTAAACAGGTCTTTTTAAAACTGACCAAATTATCATAAATCATTTGAAAGTTTTTTTTCTAGAGCACAAATGTTGGCTACTTAATATACGCGGTTTCTAAGATCTTATAGCAAGACATTTAGAGGTTTCTTTTAAATATCTTTCATCATTCTTATTTTATGCGGCATATAATCTGTAAATTTGTGGGAAAAAAGGATCCGTCACACATATGAGGGATATATTTTGAATAATTCAATGAATAAATATATTTTGATAGAATGTTCCTTAAATGTCTGGCTATTTGGTATATTATCACAATAAAACCCCAAAACATCATCTTACCAATATGCTGGGAAAAAATATATTTGTGGCATAAGCAAATCAGTGCACATTAAATGAGGAAATACCTCATTTGCATATAAATTACATTTAGCTTGTAAAGTTTCATTGTGACATTAGGAAATTGAGAAAAAAGCCTATTTGACTGAGGTGTCTCACCGTAACATGGACAGAATTTCTTCTTATTCCTGTCTCTCGAACATTTTAATGACAAACGGGTTTCTAAATTAAAACACAGAAAGAATATTGATCACTGGTTGCAACCGGAAGTCAAACTTCACATTTTGTCCACCTGATACAGAAGATAAGGAGAGCCGAGTGCAAATAACTTTCTAAATTTATTTGAACTTAATTGTAAAGTTTTAAGATCTTTAAGCTTCAGGCTTCGACGTAGATTTGACACAGAAGTATAAAGTGGCCTTTAGTTGGACAAAAAAACATTATGAAACATTTAGTTGCAGAAAGTTGTTTACTTCAGAATTATAACTTTAAAAAAAAAGCAGTCTGTGATTGTTTTCTTTTCTGTCAGAAAAGTCAAACTTCTGATTAGAAAGTCACAGATTGTCTGAATTTTAACTTCTGACAATAAAGTCAGAAATATTTCCTCGTTACATGGTCCTCAATCATCTTCCGTACCATCGATCAATATAACTAGAATCTAATATTTTATAGTTGAATGAAGCCAGCCTGAAACCAATTTGATGACTATATATTATCCACCATCTAGAAGTTTATAAATATTTACTTATATCCATAATATGTCCACATGTCCACACAACAAGTTTTAGGAAAGATTAAAGTGCTACAACAAAACAACACAGCTTTGTTTTACACCTGGAGGTCATAATTCACCCCTTTTATCAAATCAACACATTAATGTGGCTGAAATATCTAAATTTCAGTAAACATTATAAAGCATTTATTTGCAGAAAGTTGTTTATCTCAGAATTATAACTTTTTTAAAATAAAAGTCTGTAATTGTTTTCTTTTCTGTTAAAAATTTCAGAAAAGTCAAACTTCTGATTAGAAAGTCACAGATTGTCTGAATTTTAACTTCTGACAATAGAGTCAGAATATAATCTCAAAATTGAAATATTTTCTCGTTACATGGTCCCTAATCATCTTCCGTACCACCGTTTACCATCTTCATGGATTCATGGTATATCCACCATATTGAAATTTATAAATCTTTACTTCCATAATATGTCCACAAGTGTGAAGCTTTTCCAAGTCTTATACAAGATAACACAGCTTTGTTTTACATTTGGAGGTCATAATTCACCCCTTTTATCAAATCAACACATTAATGCGGCTGAAATATATTTTTACTACAATCAAGTGTTTAGTTCGAGTGATGCCGCAGAGACAGAACTTGAAACGACAACACATTCAAAAAGCACGTTTTTTTTTAATCCTTACAAGAACAAAAACATCAAATTCCAAACTTATGCAAAAGCATCACTTCACAAAACAAGACAAAACTATTTCCATCGATGTAATTAAGTAGACGCTGTAAAAATCAAAGAAGTGAAAACATCTCAACAGCTTCAGCGTCTGCATCAGGCTGCTGCTGCCACCTGGTGGTGAACTGACGCTGCAGCAGCTTCTGTCTGCACACTGACACCCCCCCAAATACACTGACATCCAATACAAATGTACTTATTATAGGAAAATAGTGCGCGGCCAGTGTACTCTTAGCTCTTACTCTTAAAAAGAAGCATATCATATTTATCAAAAAACACGGGATACAATAGTGCATCAATTTTTCAAAGAATTGCATCCATCATTTTAAATATTTATCCACATGTGAAACAAGAAAATGTGGACAAAATACAAAAACAAACACAGTGATAGAGTGAGTCTGACATCTAGAGTGAATTGGTGATTTAAGAAGAAGTCACAGGCTCGTATGGCTGAAGCATGTGTAAGTAAAAAGACATGCAGGTGTACTTCTTATGCACAAAGGCTAAATTAACCCAATGGCAAAGAAGGCCTCGAAACCAAAAGGCCCAGTGTACATATATCTGTGTCCACTCGTACAATCCAGTGTTTCTCTACATTAGCTCAACTTCAGAGGCTTCCTGAGATTCAGGGAATTAAATATTGCTGTTTTTTCTTTGTATTCCAGCTGAAGTTTTGTCTACAGTCAACAGGACAAGAAATAAATTAACTGACCGAGTCGATAATAATAAAAGTCAGTATGTAATTAAAACTAGCAACATAGAATTATGAGAAATAGCTTTTTAAGATGAAGTCAGATTTTTAAGGAAGCATATTCCTGCCAATATGACAAAAAAAAAGCTCAGTGTTCTTTTAAAATACGTAAAGTTTCTTTCAGTTTAACTGAGATCCTTCTCATGTTATAATCCAAACAGGAACCTCCGGGTCTGATGAGTTAATCCAGTGCTGAAGCAACTTAAACCTGCGTTCTCTCCAGCAGCCAGCAGGGGGCGACTCCAGCGGCTGCAGAAAGAAGTATGATTGTATAGAAGTCTGTGAGAAAATGTTTCTACTTGTCAGCTGATTTATTCCCTCAGTAAACACTTTCCTGATGAGTTTATGGTCTCAGTCGCTAGTTTCAAGTCTTCTTCAACACAGCATGATGTTCATTTAGTAAATTATGGTCCCATTTAGAGGAACAGAGACCAGGAAGCAGGTGAGGCTTTAGGGCTACAAGTCTCTACCATGGTGAGCTGTCAATCAGGATAGAGGTGACTCGTATCTGCTGCTCTGTGTATATTTAACCAGCGCCGCTGAAAAAGCTTATTAGGAGTCGGCTGTTCATTTTTCAGTAAGTACATTTTGTTTTGAGCCTGTTTGTCGCTAGCCAGAATTAGCATCCTGGTTAATGTCACAGCGCCACCTTCTAGTCTGAATATGATATAACAAAACTAAAAATATTTTTTAATGATTTCAAAAAATATCTTGTTATAAAAAAGAAACTTCATCTTATGACAAGAAAGTGAGCAGATATTATTTTGTCATGTTGGCAGAAACAGGCTGCCATAGGATTTCAGAAACTGGCTGCCATAGGATTTCAGAAACTGAATTTGAGATCAAGTCTGAATTGTCAGGAGAAATATGACAGATGACAAAAGTCAAAAAGATTAGAAAAGCAAGACTTCAAAGAAAAGTCTCAGATTGAATTCTATGAATTAGAAGCCCCGAAAGAGAATAAAAAAATAAATAAATACAACCTTGAAAGATCACCAGGAGCTCAGAAAAGGTTTCTGAGAAAAAAAAAGTCAGAATCACTTATGAAAAAAATAAATAATAGTCAGAAATAAAATTTTATTAAAACCAGAGTCTCAAAAAGCTGTTATTTAGTCTTTTGAAGTCCAAGTCAAGTCTTAAGTCTTTAGAGGGCAAATTCAAGTCTCATGTCCTTTGGACCGTCAACTCTAAAATTCTTTAGACAAGTCCAAATCAAGTCCTTTGGACCTAGTCCAAGTCAAGTCCCTAGTCCTTTGGTCCTAAACAAGTGTCAAGTATTTGAGACATGGCTTACTGTGACTCTGACTTTTGTAATTTTTTAACATTACAGAGACTAGTTTAGACGGACTGTTTCGTTTATTATTGTCAGTTTGAGCTCCAAAAGGCAAAACTACATTCAGCAGAGCAATATTTATGGGTCACCAACTCATGTCTCCTCAGCTTTTTTGTTTTCAAGTCTCAAGTCAAGTCTCGTCTTCGGGCATTCAGGTCTGACGGCAGACGAGTCCAAGTCTAGAGCTCAGTCCAAAAGTCATAACTGTGAAAAAAGTTAGATTTCTGGTGATAAAAGTCGAATGTGACGGTGCTGAACTCTTTAAAACTCTTTGTGGTTTCCAACAGAGCCAGACGTGGATCACACAGGTGATCATACGTGAGAAATCTTGCTATTATTAAAGATAAAGTGTGGGCAATAAGATGACTTTATACTGTGGTATTTATCCCTTAAAACTCTTTCCAGGTATTGCTCAAATCAATGGTCAGAACAGATTTATGGCAATATATATAATTTTAGCATAACTGTGAAGATGTTTCTTGATTTGTCATGTGTCACATTTTCTGGAGTAACAGTCTGTAAATTTACTGTATCACAATATACATCGATATTGTGATATAAAATTATTTATCTGCGCTGTCCATGAAACACCATGAATCTCCAAAATGAAAACTGTTCAACAACTACAGGCTTGTTTTCAGCTTTGTGACAATGCATTTTTGAGATATGTTTCCGATAAACTGAAGACACTATGCCAGAGTTATTTCATAATAGTGCACACCCTCTGCCCAATCAGAATGGAGTGTTTTCCACGGCCAAGTATAACGCCTCTTTAAAATAGTGAAGTAGACATTCAATTATTGTGTACTTTGTGCTGTTTTGAAATTAAAATGTTAGCAGATGAACATTAACAATCTTAAATGAACATTCATTTTAAGTCTTGTTAATTGTCCTTCTGAGCTTCTGTCATTAAAATTCCTTCCTCAGACCTCGTAGTGCAGGTCATTGAGCTCCAGTCTTGTGTAATGGCGCCTGTCGAACGACTCCAGAGCCTTGCGGCCGCCGATGGCCAGGGCCAGCGTGAGCACGGCGAGCCCCAGCACCATGAATGCTACCAAGCCGCTCTTCACCGCCCCCTGCGCTGCTACTGTTTTTCCCCGGCCAACGCTCGAGTTCTGGAGGGTGTGGTCAGACTGGACGGCGCCTTTGGGGACGATGACCAGAGTTACTGCCGGAGTCGTCCTTGTGGTGGCCCAATCAGTCGTGGTTGTATTTGTAGTTGTTGTAGTGGTGGGAAGAGGAGTAGTAGTAGTGGTAGGAGTGGTGGTGGTAGTAGTAGTAGTAGTAGTAGTGGTAGGAGTAGTGGTAGGAGTAGAAGTAGTAGTAGTAGTGGTAGGAGTAGAAGTAGTAGTAGTAGTAGTAGAAGTAGTAGTGGTAGGAGTAGAAGTAGTAGTGGTAGGAGTAGTGGTCGGAGTAGTAGGTGGAGGACGAGTAGTTGTAGTGGTGGTAGGAATACTAGTGGTAGTAGTAGTAGTAGTAGTAGTGGTGGTGGTGGTGGTAGTGGTGGTGGTAGTGGTAGGGGAAGTTTCAGTGATAGGCTGTGGTTTTTCAGTAGTTCTTGGTGCAGCCTCTTTGCTGGCTGTCACAACAGGAAGTGATGTGGTGGGCCGGGTGGTTGTGGGGGTGCTGACGGGATGAGGCTTTACTTTCTTGGCCGTTTTATTTTGCTTTTTGCTGTTTTTGCTTGGCTTTTTCATTGTGGTGGTGGTGGTGGTGGTGGTAGAAGCTGCTGTTGTGGTGGTGGTGGTGGGTGCTGTTACGGGAGTCATTGTTGCGATAATGATGATGGGTGGCGGTGCTGTTGTGGTGGCGGGAGCCTGCGTGGTTGTGGTGGCGATTGGCGTTGTGGTTTGCGCAGAGGTTGTGGTAGTTGTGGTGCTGGTTGGTGCCGTTGTTGTACTTTGTGTGGTGGTTGTGGTGGTGGTGGGTTGTGTGGTTGGTGGTGTAGTTGGGGCCAGAGTGGTGGTGGTGGTGGTGGTGGTGCTTTGTTCTGTGGTGGTCATCATGGTCACAGGTCTCATTGTGGTGGGATGAATCACACCTGTGCAGGAGAGAAGACAGAGTGAAATGTAAAAGGTGAGCTTCTCAACAAGCTGACATATTATCAGCGTATAAATTAGTTTATGCTAACATGTTAGCAAACAGCTGCCAACTTCCACCAGTCAGTTCTGTTCCAGGAGTCCTTTCTAAAATTTCTTGGAACCCCAAAATCACTACGATAGGAGCTTATCGATACTGCAATCGCGTCTGGTGGGTCCTTTAATGTAACATTATGTCTCGAGAGTCAAGTCACGTCATTTATGGTAGCCAAAGGTAGCCAGCTAGGCTGTGCAGTGAGTAAACCTCACTCCCCGACGGATTGCACTAGTGATCGACGCTAGTATCTGTAGCCAGGCCCAGAGGGAGGGCTCGCCGGCGAGCGCCTGGTGGCCAGTTTTGAGCTCCCGGCCGGGTGCAGCCCGAAAAAGCAACGTGGCACCCCCCTCTCCATCCTTTGGACCCACTATCCATAGGAAGATCCACAGGGCTTGGGTTCGCTGCCACTTAAATGGCTGTGAAGGTCAGGGGCCTCGACGGACCAGAACCAGGCAGCAGAGGCTGGCTCTGGGGACGTGGAATGTCACCTGTCTGTGGGGGAAGGAGCCAGAACTTGTGCAGGAGATGGAGCGCTACCAGTTACATCTGGTGGGGCTGACCTCCACGCACAGTCTCGGTTCTGGAACCGTACTGCTGGATAGGGGATGGACCCTATTCTTCTTTAGAGTTGCTCAGGGTGTGAGACTACTCACAAGCCCCTGGCTGAACGCCGCTACGTTGGAGTTCACTCCGGTGAACGAGAGGGTCGCCTCCCTACGCCTTCGGTTAGTGGGGGGGGATTGTGCATATGCACTCTGAACTGCAGTTAGAGTATTCGGCCTTCTTGGAGACCCTGAATGGAGTTCTGTATGGGGCTCCTGTAGTTCTGGTCCACAGCCCCCCTGATCTGAACCCGAGTGGGTGTTTGTTGTTATTCTTCTGTGCTGGTCAAGGATTGTCTATAATGAACACCATGTTCGAACATAAGGATGCTCATAAGTGTACGTGGTACCAGAGCACCCTAGACTGAAGATCGATGATCGATTTTGTAATCGTTTCATCTGATTTGAGATGCCCAAACGGGTAGTGCGGGTGAACTGGGAACGTCTGGAGGAGGCCCCTGTCCGTGAGATCTTCAACTCAAACCTCCGGCTGAGCTTTTCTGGCATCCCTGTGGAGGTTGGGGACATTGAACATGAGTGGGCAATGATCAAAACCTCTATTGCTGAAGCCGCAGCGGGAAGCTGTGGTCTCAAGGTCTTAGGTGCCTCAAGGGGCGGTAAACCTCGAACACCGTGGTGGATACCGATGGTCAGGGAAGCCGTCCGACTGAAGAACCTCCGACTGTCTTCGAGTTCTGGCCGCCATTTGGTCACGTCTTACCAAATAACCGTCACCAAATAATACAAAAGTATAGGTAGTGGTATGAATAAAGACTCGGATCGTTAAGCAGTATCACGGTCAATAAAAATTAACGACTGCCCTCCCTCTGCTGTACTGAGAAGATGGAAAGATGGTATCTCAAAACCTCACCAAATAAAACTGCGTGGTGAGGATGAAGATGATGATAGAGGCAGATGACTTTACCTTTGTAGATGTCGTATGTGTTGATGCCACTCTGAGTCTTCATTAAAGGACAGTCCTGCTCTGTCTGGCAGTGGAACAGGAAGCAGTTATCGTCACTGGCGTGTTTGTTGGCGTTGAACACAGCCATGTTGCATTTGGCACCTTCAGAAACACAACAACACGGTGTCATGGATGTACCTATGTATTGAATTTAACAGACTGAAAGAATATTAAAGGAGAACTTTTGTAAGTTTTACTAGTAAAAAGCCTGGGATGGCCCAGGTTTCATTGTGAGACATTTATATATTTAAGTATTCCACAGTTTGCACCACTAACATGTATAATACAGCAAATCATGTGGTTTAGTGTTTTTTTAGTGATTGGCGTGGTAGTGATGTGACGATTTGCTTGTTTAATATTTTGCATGATTTGTAAGAAACTGCATTTTTTTTCAGAAGATTTAACAGTATTGGTGTGTACTGCGTCACACAGTGGGAGTCTGAACACTTCTCCGCTTCAAAATAAAATACCTTGAAGACAAATTATATATTAAAATACTGATAAAATCCTCCCCTCACTCGCGATGTAAAAACCTAGTTGACAGGTGTTATTCTTTTTGAGATACGACCATCTAAACGATATAAGACACAGTCTTTCTTCCCATTCATTATCATCAAAACTGCTGACAAAAGTTTAGCTGCAAACACAGAAAAATCTGTGTAAAATCTGTTGAGCAAAGTCTGCGTAAACGCGGTAATGCAGTTTGAGGTATGCGCTGAGCAAAAAGCCTGTTTGACCACAATGATTCAGCACTTCGAGCAGCCATTTTGAAATGCAAAGTGGTGGCTAACGGGTTAGCAACAAGCTAGCGAGCACAATTAAACTTCCCTCAGAAATGTTCTAGTTAAATATATTTAAGTGATTTAAATGGTGAATTATAGAAGTGCAGTGTCTTTGTCTTTTATAAATGTGGGTACATTTTAAAAAGCATTTAACACATAAATAAAAAGACGTTCCTTTACCAAATAAAAACTTTTTTTTTCTCCCTCCACTTAAATGCATGGTGTAGTAAACCAATGGTGAGAGATGTAGGGCCAGGGGGGTTTTGTCGACGTAATCGATTACGTAAATACGTCGACTCGCATCACGTGTGTCGAAGCATCGCTGAATGCAGCTACCAGACCGCACCTTCGACCGTCTAAAGTTTGGGAGTATTTTAGACAGACACTCAACAACGTGCTGTGAACTGGAAACAGCTTCACTGCAGCACAACTGCTGTCCACAAATACGTGAAGTATCTCGATGTCGGCATTTTCATATTTTCTGTTTATTTAACGGCCACGTATGAGCAAGAAAACAGCAGAAACTAACATTACAGACAACAATAACAGCACAGTCTGTGAATCGTTTCAGGTGCTTTCTTTGCTCCACACTGATGCAGACATACATTTGATTATCATTCTGCATTACTCAATACTGAAATAATCCATGTCAGAAACATTTAAAGTTTGAAGTAAAGTGGCCTATTTAATGTCTGTTATTCTTGTTATTAGACATCAGTGATATAAAATAGTGAATAAAATATAGATTTATTGATTAGATATTTATTTTGGATAAATTGGTATGTTAATTGAGTAATAAGCAACTTTTTTTTCTTTAGAATATACAAAAATAATCATTATGTACAGCCCTAGAAAGATCATTTAATTAAGTAAAAGTGGTAATGTTACTTAATCACAGATATTCAGTTAGAATTGTAAGTGTAAGTATGCATTCAGAATTTAACTTTTTAATTATCTAGTACAAGTACAGAAACATTACAATAAAACTTTAAAAGTAAGAATACTACACTGAATGATCAGTGTTATATGTATAATACACAATTACTCATATGTAAACAGCATTTTAATGTTGTAGCTTACATGTTGTTGGGTCATTTTCTATATCGCTGCATCATAAATTGTACGTTGATCAGATGTTTTGGATGTAAAACCTTAATCTGCTTGTTGTTGAATAAATGTAATGGAGTAAGAAGTACAATATTTTACTCTGAAATATAGAGCAGTAGTAATAATAAGTACAGGTAACTCAAAGTTGGACTTGAGTACAGTACTTGTGTAAATCTATTTTACAATGTTCAGGTCAGTTTTTCCTTTCTGGAGAGTCTTAGAAGAAAAACAACTATGCTCATTCTTTGGTTTGCTTTTTAGTCCACATATCTGTCTAATTTTATAACGTGACCAGGTTTTAACTGGTACGATCCGGAGCCTCTAAAATATATCTGTTGCCATGTTCTTGGAAATGAAAGCAGATTTCTGAGTAAAGCTCTTACATCTCAGCCTGAAATACTACAAAAAGCCCGTCCCTGAGTCTCTCTTTGACCCACTTCAGTGTTTTCAAAGGCAGACGTCTAGACTGGATCCCAATATGTACCTCGAGGCTCGTCTTTCTTGGCTCCCACAGGGACAAAGCTAACGGAAGTGTAGCTTGGATGTTTGGAGACATTTATCATTCTGCCTTTGTAGGAATATATTAGTGTCTTTATTTAGCGTTTAGCTAAATGATGATACAACATTTGGGAACAAGGTCTAGGACAATATTAAAGAAATGTTCCTAGAGGTCATTTATTTATTTTTTACTATAAATCAGTATTGTAGAGAATGAAAAGATTATGCTGGTGTTGTACTTGAAGAAGTGGACAAAATAATTCCCTAAAGGCTTATTATTATTCTTATTTATTTTAATGCGCAGTTTCATGAAATGCGCTTTCATGCTCGCTGATGTTATGCAACAAAGCTACAAGCAGTTGGCACAAACAAACTAGCTGCGTGTAGCTACCTGTTGTAAGGCAACAAAGCTACAAACAGTTGGCACAAACAAACTAGCTGCGTGTAGCTACCTGTTGTTATGCAACAAAGCTACAAACAGTTGGCACAAACAAACTAGCTGCGTGTAGCTAGCTGTTGTTATGCAACAAAGCTACAAACAGTTGGCACAAACAAACTAGCTGTCTGTAGCTAGCTGTTGTTATGCTACAAAGCTACAAACAGTTGGCACAAACAAACTAGCTGCGTGTAGCTACCTGTTGTTATGCAACAAAGCTACAAACAGTTGGCACAAACAAACTAGCTGCGTGTAGCTACCTGTTGTTATGCAACAAAGCTACAAACA
>NC_060172.1:1881942-1882915 GCF_021292245.1 Micropterus dolomieu | reverse complement strand
CAAACTAGCTGCGTGTAGCTACCTGTTGTTATGCAACAAAGCTACAAACAGTTGGCACAAACAAACTAGCTGCGTGTAGCTACCTGTTGTTATGCAACAAAGCTACAAACAGTTGGCACAAACAAACTAGCTGTCTGTAGCTAGCTGTTGTTATGCTACAAAGCAACAAAGGGCCCATGTCCACCAAAGCGTTTTTGCCTGCTGAAAACGCCAGCTACTCTTCTGCTAGCTGTTGTTATGCAACAGAGCTACAAACAGTTGGCACAAACAAACTAGCTGCATGTAGCTACCTGTTGTTATGCAACAAAGCTACAAACAGTTGGCACAAACAAACTAGCTGCGTGTAGCTAGCTGTTGTTATGCAACAAAGCTACAAACAGTTGGCACAAACAAACTAGCTGTCTGTAGCTAGCTGTTGTTATGCTACGAAGCAACAAACAGTTGGCACAAACAAACTAGCTGCGTGTAGCTAGCTGTTGTTATGCAACAAAGCTACAAACAGTTGGCACAAACAAACTAGCTGCGTGTAGCTACCTGTTGTTATGCAACAAAGCTACAAACAGTTGGCACAAACAAACTAGCTGCGTGTAGCTACCTGTTGTTATGCAACAAAGCTACAAACAGTTGGCACAAACAAACTAGCTGCTTGTAGCTACCTGTTGTTATGCAACAAAGCTACAAACAGTTGGCACAAACAAACTAGCTGCGTGTAGCTAGCTGTTGTTATGCAACAAAGCTACAAACAGTTGGCACAAACAAACTAGCTGCGTGTAGCTAGCTGTTGTTATGCAACAAAGCTACAAACAGTTGGCACAAACAAACTAGTTGTATGTAGCTAGCTGCTGTTATACAACAAAGCTACAAACAGTTGGCATAAACAAACTAGCTGTCTGTAGCTAGCTGTTGTTATGCTACAAAGCAACAAAGGGCCCATGTCCACCAAAGCGTTTTTGCCCTCTGAAAACACCAGCTA